>NC_056745.1:321861529-321889029 GCF_019279795.1 Protopterus annectens | reverse complement strand
GCCTCCTTGAAATTGATTACATGTGTAGAGCTGCAATCGTTGGACTGCATACATATCTGCTGACCTCAAAAGATCCAAACATATTGAAGTTTTTAAAACATAAGGAGAATAATCTAAGATGACTTCCCTGCTTAGTCTAGCAGAAGCATATCGCTGTCAAGCGGGAATGGAAATCAAACCAGAAGTAGATAAAAATCAGGCAACAACTGAATTTTGTAAAAAACAAAGAATATAAAGTGAAGGATCAGATGAGAAGGCAAGAAATGTAGAAAATGCATAAATATAGTTTCAAGTATAGAAAACTCCTTTAAGAACCTCATGTTGATCAGGATTGAGCACTATAATGGTTAAGGAGAGATGAATTCAAACCAAAAGATGAAAGGTTAATATTGGTGGTCCAAGATAGTGGACTATGTACACATTGGTTTACAAAGTCCATTTAACATGGGCGAAACAGACAAATGTACATTTTGTAAAACAGAGCTGGAAACAGTTGCACAACTTGTTGCTGGTTGTGACATACAAATGGCAGATGGACTGTATACTGAAATGCATAATAATGTGGCAAGACTGTTGCAGTGGGGATTGTGAAAACATTATAATATTGAAGTAGCTGAAAAACACTGGAAACATGAGCCACAAAGCATCATAGTAAATGAAGTCTACATCACATGGGATCATCCATTACCAAAAGATATAGATGCGAGAAAACCAGATTTAGTGGTCCAGGAAAAGAAGACAAAAGTAGCACTGATAATTGAAATCACTACACCCAGTGACTGCAGTGTCTTGCATGCAGAGAGACACAAAGTTATAAAATGTCAGGATTTTCAGGTAGCAATGAGAGCAATGTGAAAGGAATATACCCAGACAGTTCTAGTAGTAGTAGGAGCAACGGGTCTTATAAAAAAGAATATGCAATCGTATTTAGATATGTTACCAATACATGTAACTCTGTACGAACTGAAGAAGGAGTCATTACTGGGCACATTGTGGATGCTGCAATAGCACTTCTGGTTAACATCAAAGATTGAAACAAGACTAATTTCATGAACTTTAATCATACCTTGACTTAGGAATGGGGTCCATTCCCATCATGGTATTAGAAACCCAAAAGATTTGGAGGAAATTAAAAGGCAAGAAACCTTAGATGTCAGTTTAGAGATGACTCTACCAATTTTATTCCATGCAAGCCCTGTCCTGTACAGCCCATCCAGCAACCAGGTTCTACGTTATAGTTCAACGAAGCAGACCTTAGACTGGCGTTCATTCCAGCTCTACACAAACTCTTCACCTGATCTTCCTTCAAACCACATCCAAAATAGGCCCCAAACAAACCATCCGACTGCATGAATCATAAATCTTCAGGCACAGCCCCTGCTCTAACTCATGATGATCCTCTCTTTCGGCGAACTAACTTCCTGAATTCCTATTTCCAGACTGCAGCCTTTTATACAGCCCTGAAAGGCAATCGGTTTTACATTATGCTATCTAATACAATTAGTTACCTCACTAATAAGGATGAGAACTTAAAAGAAACAACTTATAGTTTACACACATTTAAAGACATATTCCTCATTTTCTACAAACAAGATGCTGCAGTATCTAAACACATTTGTAGATAGAGATAGATAGATAGATAGATAGATAGATAGATAGATAGATAGATAGATAGATAGATAGATAGAGATAACTATGCAGACAGACATACAGACAGAGGCACTCTGCTTTAAAAGTGGTCCTACAATGTTCATTGTTATTCTCTTAAATGGGATAAAAGAGACTCAAAATTATAAAAATCATAGCAATGACTTTTAAAGATCATAGCAGAGGGTCAGAAAGATGAGTGCATTCTTATTTCCATAGGTATGTAGGATGATACTAGGCTATTGGCCTACACTGATAAACTACTTCATAGTATCCATGAAACTGTGGCAAACCACTTTGCAGTTAAGCCATGATAAATGACAAATTATTATTCCAGGGATAAAAATTCAAAGGGGTATATTCCAGGGTGACTCTGTCACTGCTGCTCTTTTGTCTTGCCCTTAACCCATTAAGCTGTCTGCTTAGCAGATTAGGTTATGGCTACAATTTATCTATCTCCTACAAAGCAACAAAGTGTAAAGACTTCTCATCTTCTCTTTGTAGATGATTTAAAACTGTATAGCTCATCAGCTGAGGAGCTGCACAACTGCAAGTAGTCAAAACTTTTTCAGATGATATAAGAATGTCATTTGGTCTTGATAAATTTGCAAAAGCAACCTTTAAAGTGAGAAAGCTGCAGCACCAAGAAAACAACAGTTTGGGACAAGAATGTGATATAAAAGAACTTGAGCAAGAGGGAGTGTATAAATATCTGGGAACTGATGAAGGATCAACAATAAAATATGAACAATTGTGAATAAAATTCAGTAAGGAATATTTTAGAAGTCTTAAATTAATCCTGAAAATAGCTTTGACATCTAGGAACAAAGTTCAAGCTATAAACCAATTTGCTCTTCCTGTCCTAACTTACAGTTTTGGAGTGACTGACTGGCCCCAAAAGGTGTTGGATAGATTAGACATGAAAATAAGAAGGATGCTTCATCAAATGATTTATAAAAATCAGTGCATACCAAGATTATATATTCCCTCTTCCGAAGGAGGTATGGGCCTTCTTGAAATTGATTACATGTATAGAGCTGCAATCGTTGGACTGCATACATATCTGCTGACCTCAAAAGATCCAAATATATTGAAGTTTTTAAAACATAAGGAGAATAATCTAAGATGACTTCCCTGCTTAGTCTAGCAGAAGCATATCGCTGTCAAGCGGGAATGGAAATCAAACCAGAAGTAGATAAAAATCAGGCAACAACTGAATTTTGTAAAAAACAAAGAATATAAAGTGAAGGATCAGATGAGAAGGCAAGAAATGTAGAAAATGCATAAATATAGTTTCAAGTATAGAAAACTCCTTTAAGAACCTCATGTTGATCAGGATTGAGCACTATAATGGTTAAGGAGAGATGAATTCAAACCAAAAGATGAAAGGTTAATATTGGCGGTCCAAGATAGTGGACTATGTACATATTGGTTTACAAAGTCCATTTAACATGGGCGAAACAGACAAATGTACGTTTTGTAAAACAGAGCTGGAAACAGTTGCACAACTTGTTGCTGGTTGTGACATACAAATGGCAGATGGACTGTATACTGAAATGCATAATAATGTGGGAAGACTGTTGCAGTGGGGATTGTGAAAACATTATAATATTGAAGTAGCTGAAAAACACTGGAAACATGAGCCACAAAGCATCATAGTAAATGAAGTCTACATCACATGGGATCATCCATTACCAAAAGATATAGATGTGAGAAAAACAGATTTAGTGGTCCAGGAAAAGAAGACAAAAGTAGCACTGATAATTGAAATCACTACACCCAATGACTGCAGTGTCTTGCATGCAGAGAGACACAAAGTTATAAAATGTCAGGATTTTCAGGTAGCAATGAGAGCAATGTGAAAGGAATATACCCAGACAGTTCTAGTAGTAGTAGGAGCAACGGGTCGTATAAAAAAGAATATGCAATCGTATTTAGATATGTTACCAATACATGTAACTCTGTACGAACTGAAGAAGGAGTCAGTACTGGGCACATTGTGGATGCTGCAAATAGCACTTCTGGTTAACATCAAAGATTGAAACAAGACTAATTTCATGGACTTTAATCATACCTTGACTTAGGAATGGGGTCCATTCCCATCATGGTATTAGAAACCCAAAAGATTTGGAGGAAATTAAAAGGCAAGAAACCTTAGATGTCAGTTTAGAGATGACTCTACCAATTTTATTCCATGCAAGCCCTATCCTGTACAGCCCATCCAGCAACCAGGTTCTACATTATAGTTCAATGAAGCAGACCTTAGAATGGCGTTCATTCCAGCTTTACACAAACTCTTCACCTGATCTTCCTTCAAACCTCATCCAAAATAGGCCCCAAACAAACCATCCGACTGCATGAATCATAAATCTTCAGGCACAGCCCCTGCTCTAACTCATGATGATCCTCTCTTTCGGCGAACTAACTTCCTGAATTCCTATTTCCAGACTGCAGCCTTTTATACAGCCCTGAAAGGCAATCGGTTTTACATTATGCTATCTAATACAATTAGTTACCTCACTAATAAGGATGAGAACTTAAAAGAAACAACTTATAGCTTACACACATTTAAAGACATATTCCTCATTTTCTACAAACAAGATGCTGCAGTATCTAAACACATTTATAGACAGAGATAGATAGATAGATAGATAGATAGATAGATAGATAGATAGATAGATAGATAGATAGATTGAGAGATAACTATGCAGACATACAGACAGAGGCACTCTGCTTTAAAAGTGGTCCTACAATGTTCATTGTTATTCTCTTAAATGGGATAAAAGAGACTCAGAATTATAAAAATCATAGCAATGATTTTTAAAGATCATAGCAGGGGGTCAGTAAGATGAGTGCATTCTTATTTCCATAGGTACATAGGATGATACTAGGCTATTGGCCTGGGGGCCCTTATAAGCCTAGCCAAGAATTTCACCCATGTTCCCACAAAGTCAGCACCTGCTTCCCCTGTCCAGCAGGGACACAGGTGGGATCCCACAGGTGTATTTTCTGTTTCCCATCCAGTCATACAGGTTCCTCTTAAAGAAGGCTCATGAGATACTCTGCTTGACATGGAGAGGGAATCTATTCCACAGATGTGGGAGTCTTTGGGACACAAATCAGTCCTGCCAACAAATTCTATTAATGTTACAGACCAGGTTGAGGCGTTGTGTGTGGGTTGAATGAATGAAGTTTGACTTACGGATATGCAGCAACTCCATCAAGGCTAGGTCTGAGATGGCCTTGTATGCCAGACACAGGTCAACTCTGAGCAGTCTGTATGAGACTGAGTAGAGGGAAAGGGCTTTTAGCCTATCTGTATAGGATAGGTGTTTCAGACCCTGGGTTTTCCTGGTCAGGAACCTCTGTGGTCTCTCCAGCTGCTGCATGTGCTTGGCAAGGTACATGCTAAAGGGGGAACTGTACTCGATAATGGGTCTGATAAGGTAGGAGTACGGGGATGCTATGACCTCCTTGTTCCTGGATGAAATACCCTTACTTATGAGGTAGGCCATGTAGAAAGTGTTCCATACAATGGAGGCAACGTGGTGGTAAAAAGTCAGGTTGCTATCAACCTGAGTGCCCAAGTCCCTCACAACCACAACAGAAGGTCTTTATATACCAACTAGACTCTATATATTTAACAACAAAGATCTGTATACTTAATATATTTAATAAAGTATGTTCTCATAAACAGGTCTGAATTTATGAGGAACATTATAAATTTATTAGGAACAAGGCTAAATCTGAGGGCAAAATCATAGAGCTATGCCTAAACCATAGCAGCTGAGCAGTATGAATCACTTATAGCACCATCATTGTACTGGGCCATTTTAAAACTTGATACGGTTTTATCTGGGAGTCAGTCAGGTCAGTATTATTTGCATCAGTATTCTGACATGAAATGGAGGCATAGACTCTTCTCCTATAAATAAAGATACAGGCTTTTCCCTTTCATCTGGTTCATATTTTGTAAAATGTAATTCACTAAAATAATCTTCGGCCACCAAATGCTCTAGTAGCTTTTTCAAAATATTCCAGGTAAAGAAACAAACTGTGTTCAATAACACCAAAGGAAAACATCAAACTAATTTGAATGCAGATCAATGGCATCAGCTTGAAAACTATTTATTTAAACAAACAATATATATATATATATATATATATATATATATATATATATATATATATATATATATATATATATAAACACTTTCACACCAATGTGCTTCATGTGATGAAGTGAATTTTCATGAAAGAACTAATACATGTTTTTTTGTGACCACAACGATGTAAAGTAATCCACACAGTCAACGATCCTTAGGAATACGTATTTATTCAAAGAGACGTGAGCGCTTTCACCTTTCGGTTTCCTCAGACGTTACAAAATACATCATTCACACAACATTTAAGTAATGCTTGAATACATCTCATTGGTGTTAAAAATCACATGTCATGTCTAACTAATAAGGCATAGTACTGACATTTCCAAAGAAGAGGATTGTTTAAGAGCATCTGTAAATTGTGTATATAATGCTATGAAAACAAAATATGCTAGTGTAATGTTGGATGCTAGATTAGAAAAATTGATTGATAATGTCTCTTTATTTGAAAAGAGACTTTTAGAACAGAAGAAAAGTAAGATCCTAAGGGACACCAAGGATTTTAAAACCAATCAAGTTTTTACATGGCCTAGGGTGTTAGGTAATGTGAATAATACTAATAGACCGTCAGCCACAAATAGCAATAGGGCTATGAATTCGACAGGAGCTGGCAATAATGGTATTAACAGGGAATATAGCACGGTCGTTCAAAAGCATTTGCATTACACATGACATTGTTTCCTCTATACCCATCAGCAACAGTACTGATGGGGTTGTTTCAGTAGGTGAGACGTATGTTAATAATGATAACGCTGTTACTACTGGGACACAGAGTGGAGTAGGACAAAGCTTGCTTGTCCCTCGGGTGGACAATGTGAATGGAGGAGGCCCTGATAATTCTAGGATCCCGGACCACATTGCACCTGCACCTATCCCAGATACCTCTGTTAGAAGGAAAACCCCCTCCACCAATTTAGGCATAGGAGGGAACACTAGTGGTAATTTCAACCCTTTTCCCATAGCACAACAACGCATGGGCAGGTCACGGTCCCAGAGCAGGGGACGATACAAAAGGAAAGTATCGGACAGCGAGCAACGAGGCCCAACATTGAAAAAAATGTGGGAGAATGTAGGAAATCGTTGATTGTGAATATTTCTAAAAGGGAACTGTCTACATTCGAACAACAAGTACTAAATAGAGGGTTAAGCTTCATTCCTACATCAAATAGTGATTTGGTGGATTCTGTGTTAGATGTTCGTATGTTTGTTAGGAACATACAACTTAAGCTTGAGTTTGGGAAACAAACTCTGAACGAGTATAACAAAGGATTCAGGGGTACTAGCACATATACCCCCCAGTTACATCCTCTTTTGGACACTTTTTTGAAATTAGTTGAGAAAGGAATATATGATCATCATGAATTAAGTAATGAAGAAATGCATAACAGAAGCAGGAATTTGAACTACAATCAAAGGTTAGCCTTAGAAACATTGAAGTCTGATAATACAATTATGATTAGGCCCGCGGACAAGGGAGGGCCTATAGTGGTGATGGATTTTGAATGGTATAAAGAGAGCATGATGAACTTATTGAATGAGAACAGGTTCTATGAGGAGATACAGATGGATTTAGTAGTTGAGAAAGTTTCTCAAATCCACAAATTGTTGGATGACCTTTTAAGGTCTGATGACATTACCTGTGAGTTACACTCTTATTTGAAGGTTATAAACCCTCGGATCCCGATAATTCAAGGGCTCCCCAAAGTCCATAAATCTGTGTTGGCTCCACCTATGAGGCCAATTGTAGCTGGGCAAGGGTGGCTCACAGAACCCATGTCCAATTTTGTAGAACACTACACTAGACCTGTTGTTAATGCTACCACACACATCCTCAAGGATAGTAAGCAATTTTTGCTTCAATTGTATGAATACACTCAGAGTTTGGATGACCATGCCCACTATTTATTAGTAACCTTGACGTGATCAATTTGTTTACTACCATACCGAATGATACGGGAGTAATAAATTTCCAAGAGTTTTTGATGTGTAAGTCCACTCTTCCTGTTAGGATGGTTGAGTTGATTTCGCTATTTATGGAAACAATACTATCCAACAATGTATTCATGTTTGGTGATTCAGTGTTTTCCCAAAGGGATGTGTGCCAATAGCTATGCTAACATAATTATGGCACAGTGGGAGGACACCTTTTTGTTTAAATCTACCTTCTTTAACAACAGTGTGGGTTTTTATAAGCGCTTTGTAGATGATCTTTTTATGATTTGGCATGGTAGCATTGAGGGACTGGATGGTTTCATTACTGAAATAAATGCTTCAACGAGTTATTTGAAGTTTACTCATGCTTCCTCTTGTGAAAGCATCTCATTCTTAGATGTTAATATAGAGACTTCCTTCTGGTCTCCTTAACACCTCAATACATCGTAAGCTATGCTACAGGAACACTTTTCTGCATAGGTACAGCATGCACCCACGTTATGTGTTTAGCAATGTCATGAAAGGGCAGTTGATGCGTGCCTCTAGACTTAATCCGAGTGCTGTTGGTTTTGGTGAAGAAATTGAGAGACTAAGACATATGTTTTTGGAGAGAGGATATGAACCATCCAAATTCAACCAAACAGTAGATGAGATATGTTTGTTGCGTGAGACCTCAGCAAGACCGTATTTTGCGGAACAGATTGTTGACACAAGGGCTACAACGTCTGGTAAACCTGACTATGTGAGAGCAGTTACAGCCTTTAGTAGTGATGCTTTTTATTTAAAAGGACTAATGAATAAACATTGGGATGTTTTAGGCCTTGATAAGGATATTAGTGATGTAGTAGGACCATCCCCTCTTATTACATATAGAAATAAACCCAATTTGAGGAATCTATTATGCTATAAAACATTTCCGCCTCATGTAAGGCGTGAACATGGTTTTAATACGGTTTCATGTGGCAGATGCAACCAGTGCTGTTGGATTGATAATAGGGTCAGCTTTGTAAATCCACACAATGGCTTTGAGTACACCTTTGATACTGGCACGGATTGCATGAGCAGTAATGTTGTATATTTAGCCAGATGTACTGCATGCGATTCATTTTACATCGGCAAAACTAATAGGGCATTACGTGAGAGAATTAGAGAGCACCAGTATCATATAAGGATAGGGAACGATGTTAATTCTTTAGCCAAGCATGTCAAGATTAAGGGTCCACCACATAGTTTTTTATATAGTGTTATTCAACAGATTTTTCCCAACTCAAGAGGTGGTGATTTAATCAATCACACATTAGAATGTGAGTTAAGGTGGATAGTTAGATGCAAGGCAGATGTCACTCCAGGTTTAAATGAAAAAGTTAATCTTAAACCTATATTAAAGAAAAGACGTTGTTTTAAACCCAAGAACTAGAGGTTTTTCTATTATTAGCTTCTATTTAAACATAGGGCCTTTATCCAGTTACCTAATGTCTGCTTTAAACCCAAGTACTAGAGGTTTTCTCGCTATCAGTTTCTATTTAAATATAGGGCACTTATTCAGTTCCCTAATGCCTGTAAGAGCCGTTATTTCCTTTAATGAAAAGGGACTAGTTCTAGGTAATTAGAAGGGTTTAGTGTTGATCTTGTGTTTTCATGATCCATATTTATTAGGGGCCGTAGATAACACATGCACATTACTATTCATCATATTTAGACAGAGGGTATCTATAGAATGTTTTGGTATCAAGCACCTTGATTTTTTAGGCTCTCGTATCCCCTATGTGATGAGAAATGTGGTTTGTTACACAGCCTGTACATTTTGTTATTTGCGCTATATGTTTGATTGCTACAGTTAGCATTTTATGATATGTTTTAAACTTTTTATATTATGTATGAATATAACTTGGAAAACATGTCTTAAATGGAGAAGGAAATGCCAGTAATATGCCTTATAAGCAAGACATGTGTTTCGTTGCACATTTGTACAGTTTGCTATCTGCGATATACATTTGATTGATGCAGTTAGCACTCCATAATATGTTTTAAATTTTTATATTATGTATGCATATTATTTGAAAAACATGTCTTAAATGGAGTAGGTATAGAGTAGGAAATGTCAGTACTATGCCTTATTAGTTAGACATGACATGTGATTTTTAACACCAATGAGATGTATTCAAGCATTACTTAAATGTTGTGTGAATGATGTATTTTGTAACGTCTGAGGAAACCGAAAGGTGCTCTTTGAATAAATCGTACGATTCCTAAGGATCGTTGACTGTGTGGATTACTTTACATCGTTGTGGTCACATTTATTGGTTCGCATTCTGCTGTAACTCTGCATATGCTTTTGAGAGTTGAAACAGTTGTTAATTCTATTTGTGCAGAGTTTAAGCTCCGTTGGCTTTGTGTGCTTACTTGTGTGTTACATGTTTTTTTGTGTTTAAATAAAGATTTTTGGACCTTGTGCCATTGGTCTATGTTCAAATTACTCTGATGCACTACTATCTTCCCCTTCTCTTTTTCAGTAGTTCTTTTACTCTCTTTAACCCTTGAGTCTGGCTTATGTTTCTGACTGACTTTATGATTTTGTGTAGCTGGCAGAAGTTTAAGACTCTGTTCCTCTTTCCCATTTCTTTCGGTAAGAGCTTCATTGACTTCTCCTACTATTTCTACACATATTTCCCATAGTGTATTCTTAACTATGGGCTCTTTCCTGTCAGCCTCCACAAAGACTTCTGTAACTGTAACAGAATCTTTGGGCAAGACCCAGTATCAGCTATATCGAGCCCTTCTACTGAGAGACAAATCTTAGCTCCTTTCATGTCCACTAGTCTCACGACTTTTTTCCTTACTGGGACTTTGTGTTTCAGATAATATATCTGGTTGAATCATTCTCCCAAATTATCCATAGCTCTTTGAATTTGGGAAAGCCTTGGCCAGTTCTAACATCATTTAAGTTAGGCCAGAGGCATAGCTAGGGTGGGTAAAAGGGGGTAGCCACCCCAGTCGTTAGGTGTTTGGGGCTCAATCAGCTGATTAATTGTCAGTAATGCAGTACTGGTGAGCATTTCCATATTGCCATTTCTGAATGCTGTTATGGAATTGAATGTCGGTGATACTTTTCTGCATTTGTAGTCAGGACTGAAGATCTTCAGTGTTTTATGTGCAGCATAGGTTGTAACAAGCCACTTGCTACTAATATAACAAGCAGTTTGCTACTTTTTTTTCTTGTTCCTCAGCAAAAGAGTAGGGGCACACATAAATGGATTGACTTACTTCTCAGAGAAAAGTCCTTTTTTTCCCGTAAACTTAGAGCTGAGGGGCACAGATTAGGAAGAATGGACCTGGATTGCTCCTTAGATGAGAAGTACCTCATTACAGAATGGACTTTTTTTTGCTCCTCTAGTTTGGGGAACAGCACCAAGTGCTAGAAATGCTGGTTATAGCTTTGAGTAAGGCACTAAGCTACTGGATGTAACACTTTCCTTAGAAAGGTTTATATTTTTGCCTTGCTATAGGTTATTTCCCTTTATTTCCATATCCATGGATTACTTCAGTTTTCTGCTCACTGCTTGTTTTAGGCTAACAAACATAGTGATTTGACTAACTAATATAGTCATTTTCTATGAGTCCAACAACCCTTGCAATTCATCTACTACAACAGTACATTTAACAAGTTTAGTAACAGCTCAATGCAAAAAGCAAACTCTACACTTGTAGCACTTACAATGCAGCATTATCACATTCCATAGGCACACTTTCATGTACACTTTATCAGTTAGCATTAACAGTTTTTTTTTCGGGAACAGTATTGCTGGTAGCAAATTCAGTGCTTTGCTATATGTCCATTTCCAGAACATTTAACACAAACCAACTCAGATAATAACAGATGACCTGTGTCCCTCTTGAACCGTGGCAATTGGTGCTGATTATGTAAATAAGGGTAAGAACTTGGCTAGACTTGTAAAGGCCCTAGGGCCATTAGCCTAGTAACTTCCTATGATCCTATGAAGGCAACAATACATTCTTAGGTGAATGTTTATTGTTAGTCCTTATTGCATGCAAGTCTGAGTTGAAGTTTCCAGTCAACAGCAGATGTTCTACTAAAAGTACTACATGTAGAGAAGACATAAGGTCACTCTGGGATATCCACTTTATTAAGTCACTAGGGAGTACCTTTTTAGACTTATCCAGAGCTACAATTTTAAGAATTTTGCCTACATCATTTATATGAGGTCTGAGCCACAACTTCAAAATATTCATTAAATCAGCCATTTATGATCTTACCACTGTGTTCATACTAGGTGTCCAGTTGTGAATTTTAAGGAACTGATCTTCAAGTGAAGCCCCAACATTAGCCAGAATGTCTTTTTTCAGTGTTTGGTACTCTTGAGCATAAGCATCCTCTAGGCCCATACAGGCATTAGTGAGGTCCTTGGTTCAATGTAAGGATGGTATCCTGTCCCAGTCTGCTTATGCCCACTTTTCTCTAGCTGTATATCTGTGAAATGCCTCCAAATAAGCCTCCACATTGCCCTTTGTGCTGAGTTTGTTTCAGGGGTGTACTGGGTTTTGAGATTCCAAGTGGAGTGGATGGCTGATTCAGTGAGTAAGTGCAGGTCACTGGCTGCACTCCTTTCCACAGGGGGGGGGGTGAGGAAGTGCGGGTTACTGGCTGCACTCCTTTCCGGGAGGATGGGTAAGCACAGGTCACTGGTTGCACATCATTCTTGAAGAGCAGTAGCAGATTTCACCAACACTACTGTTTTAGAAGGCACAAGGAAAGATCATCAACAGAAAATGTCTTTTCAAAGAAACTCTTCTCACTGTCAAGAAGATCCCTTTTGCCAGAACAAGTCCATGTATGGGCACAATGGCTTTTATGCTTAGTTACAGGAAAAACAGAAAATAAAGATTAAAATAAATGAAAATCAAATGATTTTCCAAAGTTCATTTCAACAATATCAGTATTTGTAGGATGTACAGTATAAGATAAGGTCTGACATAAATATAGTTTTGTCAGAATAACCAGATTCATAGATTGTTACTAAGCTAATGATCTGGGGTCTTTCTAAGCCTAGCCAAGCTTTCCCAAAGAATAATGATGTCCTGTATCCAAAGAGGGCATTAAGGGCCAGGCACTATAAGCTACCTCTGTCCATAAGGACATGGGTGCCAATCCTGGTGTAAATTTCCTATTCCCCATCCACTGGTCTATGTTGCACTAAGCTGGGTAACAGACAAACTCAGCTTCACATGGATTGGAAGCCTGTTTCATACCAGGGCAGTCTCTGGAACACATATCTGTCTCTCCAGCATGTTCTGTTTAAGTCACAAACAAAATTTGGGTCCTAGACTTTGTAATTTTGGTACTCTCTAATTTATGAATATGTAAAAGATCCATAAGTGTGGAGTTTGTGGATGTCTTGTAAGCCAGGCATAGATCACTCCTGAACAATCTATAGGAGAATGAGTAGACAGAAAGGGCTTTAAGGTGCTATGCATAAAGCAGGTTCGTTACATCTTGTATTCCTCCTATAAGGAACATCTGAGGTCACTCTAGTTGCTGCATATGCCTGGTCAGGTACATACCAAATAGAGTATTGTACTCTATGATTGGTCTGATAATGGTGGAGTACAGTGGAATGATGATCTCTTTGGACCTGGATGCATGCCCTTACTTATACGTTAGTCAGCCATAAACTTTCAGCATTTGCTTCCATTTCAAAGAAATAGATGCCAAAAAGGAGCAGGCCCAGTACTGAGCCCTGAGGGACTCCACTACTGATTGGCCTCTTTGTGGATGTGGCATCACCTATTTCGACCTCCTGGGTCCTATCAGTGAGCCAGTTGGCTATCCAGTGGGTGATTAAAGGGTTTATACGTAAATTTTTAGTGAACTTGTTTATAATGGCTGAGTGGGTATTGTATCAAAAGCCCTGGCCAGGGTGAGGTAAGCTGTGTTCACAGTCTTATCTTCATCCAGTGCTTTGGTAACCCTCTCAAAAATGTCCACCAGATTTAATAGGCATGTCATTCTTTTAACAAAACCAAACTGTGATGGGTCTAGCATTTGCACGTTACCTATTTCCTCATTTATCATGTCCATGTTTGATTCTTTCCATGGCCTTCCATATGAGGCTGGTAAGACTTATGAACCTGTAGTTACCTGGATCAGTAGTTAGACTTCCATTCTGGATGGGAATGACTACAGCATTCTCTTTGTATAGGCCTAGAAATTGAGTCATATTAAAGCAGGCCTATATCTTTATTTTACATTTCACATTCTACATGCAGCTTTGGTAAATACACTTTTAGTGAAGGATATGAATGAGCTCAGTGGATAACCTTCAAGCCAAAACACTGATAAAGATGTGCAGGGCTACAACATTTTATTAAAACCTTGCAGAGATACAAAAACAGACAGCTCAGAAACAGGCACCTGCAATAATAAATGGCACAAGGTTCTAGAGCCAAAGTGAAGGAGGCATGTAACATTAGGTAGGAAAGTTAAAGGGTTTAAGTATTAAGAGATGGATTTTATAGCTAGATTGGACAGTAAATGTAGAAAAAGTTTAAGGACTTCTACAGTAACAGCACCAGTAAATGTGCAGTTTAAGTTTAAAAACCTGATTAAATAGAAATCTAAACAGTCTACTACCAAAAAGTGTTCCACAAATGTAAATTTTAATCTTATCAGTTCAGGAATGTTAAATCTTTCAAGTTGCAAAAGAGTTAAAATGCAGAAGCAAACTGTAGTGAGCAATGTTACAGAAAAACTTCCTTATAACGCATTGTAGGAATCACTGTTTACAGAAACAACAGCATTATCGGCTTCTGACATCAGTATGGTTACAGATTTTTATAATGTACAAATTTTAATAAATTCCAGTTTACAATCTTCAGAAATCAGTTAAAGTGCTACAGCATATGTAATTCAGAATTCAGATTTAAACTGAAGTATTGCAAATGCAGACCAGCCTGATGTAAACACTGCTGGTATATATGATATGCAGATTTCAGGACAGAACAGACATACTCAGTGTCTCAAGTTAATGTTATCTGTATGCCCCCCAAATAAGGAACAAAGTCTGAAAGATTTAGGATCTCTGCTTGGAAGTGTTTACACAGTTATTTTTATACCCCAAGTAGACTCCAAAGAATTTTTCCTCAGGTAGAGAGCAAATGTTGAAGGTGTGGTGGGGAAGAAAGAGGTAACTAGAAACATATTTTCTGGGAGTTTAATGCATTGGCAGACTTTAAGGATTCCCTGTAGACTGCTCTGTCAGAGTTACTGGGTAAGCAAATTGGTGTAACTAAGGACATTTTTTTTTGGGCTATGATAGAGAATCAGAATTGCCTAGACATAGTAAGGCCTTGCTGAGTCTAATTACAGTTGCTGCCAAAAAAGCAATTACTAGAAAATGGAAATCAAAGTTTAAACCAACTTTACTAGAAGGAGTGAATATAGTAACCGAGTTAAAACAACTGGAATTGGGATCTTTAGAAAAGGGTAGGAGAAAATTATGCAGAAAAAATGGGAATTGTGGGAACAATGCATGCAGAGGAGGAACAAGGTTTAAAAGAAAGCAGGATTTGAATAAGCTATGTAATGTTTGACTGATAATGACTGGATATAATATAAGTGACATATAATGTTTCCAACTACAATTATGTCAACATGGTTTTTGTTGTATTATGTTTACAAATAAAATAATGTCAATATGGTTTGTTTTCATTTATATAAATGTATGATTGCCTATGTCATATGTGATAATTTAATAAAGATGTTTCTTGTTTAAAAAAGTAATGTTATCAGTATGATTTCAGATGCAAATAATGTTCAGAATGTAATAAATTCTAGTTTGTTTTCAGAAGCCAGTACAAACATTGTGCTGAGGAGAGGATCAGCACAGATTATAGAGATTAACAGTAATCCTGCAAAAACAGATCAATTTGATAAGTAAACAACAGTATAAATGACACAGAGACTTCAGGGCAAAAATAAAAAAAAAACGCATACCATAGCTCAAGTCAATGTCATTACCAGTCCTACAGAAACCGATTTTCAGTATATCCGTAAAGGGTGTATCAGTCCAGCACTAAACCAGGTGATTTAGACAGGTGATTAAGACAGAGAAGGATTGCAGACCATTCCGTTCATTATTTACAGAAAAGGAATTATGGAATAATGTACTGACTGATATAGGTGCATCAGTTTTAGCTAGAGACAGACCTCTAACAGAGGACATAAGTACCGTTATAATGTTGTCAGGATTTGAAGGGTCAAAGGTTACAGTAGTGAGCGGTTCTCAGTGTGACAGTTCCATACTAGGTATGAACGTGTTGTCAGAGTTAAGTATTGTTTTAGACTTCAGTAAGAAGATTTTATGAAGAAAGAAAAATACTACAGAATGTACAGTAGTGAAAACAGAAGACACTTGTAAGAAATCGTGTGCAGTACATTGCGTAGATGATGCACATGATTTAAAATATTAGTTACTACAGGAAACACAGACTCATGGGCCAACGACAAGACAGACAGCAGTTGCCACAGCTGAACTTCAGGCAGAAAAGTTACCACATTTTCAGAAGAAGTATCTCATTCTCAGAGAAGTGATAAAAGCATTCATAAATGTATTACAGACTGGAAAGAAAAGGATAATATAGTAAAGGAACAGATGAAAACTTCAAACACCAAAGCTAAAGCAACATTTTTAATAGCAGCTGGACATAAAAACACTGGTAAGCACTTTCACAGCTTAATGCTGCTTCTTCAGACCACAATACAAGATAAAACACCAGTTTAAAAACCAAAGAAATACTAGTTTAACCAATCAAATCACAAGACCAAATCCACCAATGAAAATAAAGAAACTGAACACTCCTACTTATTCATTCAGAAGGTTCATTTCTCAGTGCAATAATAGACATAACTAAATATTGGTCTAAATAAAATGCATTTGTTTAGCCCTGGATATTTACCAACTTTCAATTGGATTGTCCATGTCAGTTAACATTACCCTATTCTATTGCAGATGTCACTTCCTCTAAGGTTTTCATTGATTAACTTCCATGTGAGTGTCTACTTCATACTTTACCCAGTTAAGGCAGTTTGGTTTTACTTTGCTAATTTAGTAAAATGATTGAGTAAATTAAATTAATCTTTATGGCCCTTAAGGAAAAGAGATGACAGCCTAGAAATGGATTTGAGATTGGAAAATAAGTACATCATTCTGTTGGACATATTGTGTATGGCAGTCAAGTTAAATGCACAGCATAAATGGTCTACAGTTACAAATCTGGGAGATTATATTTTGCTACTATTTTGTTACATCAGAAATTGTTAAAAGTGGGGTGGAGCCTAAATGGCCAACTGAAAACAGTATAATTTCAGAGCTCCATAAAACTAGTATAAAATACGGGAAATATATTTTTAAACAAAAATAACTAGAACTTGTAGATAAAGATTTAATCTATATAAAATGATACTTTGGTGGATTTTTATAAATATTTTCCTGTCAGACTACTTTGGAGACTTTTACAGCTTGTGGAGATGAGTAACTCAAGGACTTCTCATCCTGATGTGGCCTTAAAAAAAACTA
The DNA here is from genome assembly GCF_019279795.1 of Protopterus annectens. Classification (NCBI taxonomy): domain Eukaryota; kingdom Metazoa; phylum Chordata; order Ceratodontiformes; family Protopteridae; genus Protopterus; species Protopterus annectens. Next base: position 321,871,694 of record NC_056745.1, on the reverse strand, counting down.
CAATTGGTGTCTACTACCTTACAAGAACTATTTTTGAAGATGGATGATTTTAAAGAGAACTTAGAAAATCTCAAACTTAATTGTCAAAAACAAACAGATGCTTTTAAGGAGCTTCTTCAACAATATCAGACAAAAATAACAAATATAAAAACTTCTTTAAATGATGTTGAAGGAAGGCTCAAGAAAGAGGAAAACCAAAAAGAATTCTTTCTCAAACAGAATACCTGGCTTCTTAATAAAGTGGATGATTTAGAAAACAGGGAAAGAAGAGTCAACATTAGAATCTTTGGTTTGCCTGAGAAAACTGAAGGTGAGGACATTATTTCATTTTTAACTTCATGGATTCCTGAGTTTTTAGATCTAAAAGAAGGTTTCTCATAAGGTATTGAAATGGTACATAGAGCCTTAGGGAAACATGCCTCAGCTTCATCTACTATACCTCCTAGATCAATTGTAATAAATGTTTTGTCCTATGTGGACAAGGAACTGGTACTAAAACAGCCTGGAGAAAAGCTCCTTTAAAATATAATCAGAATTTAATTAGATTTGACAATGATTATTCCACCAGAGTATTGGAGCATAGGAAAAAAAGCTTGGCCACTTCTAAAATTGCTTAAACAAAATAATATCAAAGTACAGCTTGTTTTTCCTGCCAGAATTAAAATCTTTTATTCAAATGAAATGAGAACTTTTAACAACCCAGAAAAAGCTTCTCTACTTATCAAAAACAATAATATTGTATCTATTACTGAGGATATGGACTGGTCATTCCCTTCCCTGAAGAGGGCGACTGATGTTAAAAAGAAAAAGACTGAATCCAAAATAACTGTTCCTGCTAAATTTGTCAAAGCTTCTACTTCCATATGATTTGTGACTGGTATACTGCTGGAAATGTAAATTCTGCCTTTTTCAAGTGAATTTTAAAATTAAAAAGAGTTACATAATTAATTAATATAAGTACTTCCTAATTAGCTTTAATGACAAGCTGTGATGTCAGCTGTTCTCTTTCTATGCCAATACAGGTAATTAAATCTTATTTGTTGGGAGATCTTGCTGGTTTCTTTTGAACTAGTACTGAATTGCATGTCTACCAATCTACTGTAGTGGGACAGTGATGAAGGGTTACATGCTATCCTAGTATTTTGACTTTGTAATCTTGAGACATGTGGATACACTCATGTAGATTGGTAATTCAGAACTCTCTTGATTTAATTGTGTTTGTTACTGTCATTTGAAGGGTTGTATGTTGTTAGGATAGTTGGTACTAAATTTAACTAATTTATTTAACTTATTTAATCTTTGTCTGGAAGGTGTAACTTTTGCTTGACTGGATTCTTGTGATTGCCCGTTAAGTTTCCAGACATGATGCATTGTGTTTTTCTCTGATTAGTTAGTCCCAATGTATTGATGTTTTTTTTTTCTCTCTCTCTTTCAAAAGGAGGGAATGAGGGGTTCCTTAGATGTGTGATGTGAAGCTTTTGTATTTGGAATGCTTCACTAGCTTAAAGTGCTGTTTTCTTTACTTCTTGAGCACGACTTGTTTCTTGACCTCAGTTACCATGACAACAAGAAGTGGGAAATGCTTGGCTCCACAGAACTTCCTTTGCGAGGAAGAGAGTAGTTTGTCTTATTATCAAGTTAATGTTTATAGGTATGTGCATTTTGTATGCCTGATATTATATTCCATACTCTCACAATGTGCTATTCCACTCACCTTTGCTTCCAATTCTGCTGTAGCATGCCTTGGTACTCCAGCAGACTGAAACCTGTCAGTGATACTGACAATGAGTCAATGTCATCCCTAGTTTGGTCTAGATACCTGCTCTCCTGTGTTATATCCCCCACAGTGTTAACTATCCTGTCATGATTATATTCAATATGCGGATTACTTTTCATTGCCTTAACATATTTTAATTATCTGAATTCTTATTCCACTGCTGTGATAGCCAGCTGGGGGATTGGTGAGATTAATGACTACGTACATGATCCGTATATAACTGTAATGATGCATGATGTGTTCTGGGGACTCACAATATGACTATTTCACTGGCTACCTTTGTTAAGGTTTTTGTTCTTCGTTGATGTTATAGAAAGATTATTGTTTTCACCATATTCAGTGATTTGAAGCCTCGACATATTACTCTTGTTTGGAATTTAACTTAGGTAAGTACGTTTAAATTGATTTAAGCATTGTTCGCTATACACTTATAGCTGTTATTCTCTCATACTTATGTTACTTTCAACCATGCAGTTGTTTCCTGTTGGTGCTCGGCTATATGGTAGTACATTTATATATTATTGTTGATTTTGTTATAGAGCCACAGGGTTGGGGAATTATTTACATCTTGTTTGCATTATGCTAGCAATTTTAAAAGATTGCTTTATTTTTGTTGTTACCCTAACATATTAATGAAACAACTAATGTTGGAGCAGTATCTGTGAAGCTTTGCTCTTTGTTCTTTCGCATCTGCTTAACCTAATTAAATGAGTATCTCTATTTGATAAGAACAGTATTATGCTTTTAACTATTTATTAATTATCCATTTCATAACAGTATACAGCAACTTCTAGTAATTCATCATTCTATAATGCTGTCAATTTTGAAATGGTTTGGTCACACTACAAAGTGGCGCTTCATTGAATCTTTGCAAAATAAGAAGAAATACTTCAATAAGATAACGCCAATAATTAGATGTATTTAGAAAATTTTAATACCTAATACTGAAGTATGACTTATGAGTATGTCTAATAGGTATTACTGTCTCACATTAATGTTATTGATATAAGATTGCGAAACAGCAAAATATGTCAATTCATTACTTGCAAATTTATGTCATGTTAATAATATTTAATGTCTATTGTATGAATAACTGCATTTTGGTATAGTGAAGTGTTTTCAGTTTCTGGAAGAGATCTCATGTAGCTACAGATGTATATTACTGATTCCTTATTAACGGGCAATGGAGGATATATTTTAAGAAAGTATTTCTGCAAGTAAATCTAATTCATTTTCAATGCAGATTTTGATATAACTTATATCCAAATTATAATCAAATTGGATTAACTGTCTTGCTGTTTTTAATTGTTTTTTCAAATATTCAATTTCATATTTAATGTTTATTTCTTCTCAAGATAAGACACATTATATGTTAACTTGTAACATAGGCTTTTAGATAGGTAGACATGTAGAAAGAAAGGTTGAGAAGATTTGTTATACATATATGAATGCTTTGTTCAGGTAGGAGTCCACTGGGTATTAGAAATATGATCATCTTTAGGGCAAATCTCTACCGTTTTATACCTATCATAATATTTGAATGGTATAACAGGTAGTTGCATTTATATTTAAAGATTTATCAACTAGGGCAACAAAGTGACAACAACATATACATGACAATAAAAGTGAGTCAAAATATTATGTCAAATGGGCATGCCCATTCTGTTCTGTAATATACAGATATTACTAATATTTAATTTGAATGCAACTATAATTTTATTCTGGTTCAATTTGTTAGGTATTACTATTCCATAACTTCACTTGTTAGGAGTTGGGAATTCTATATAACTGTACCACATGTCAGATTAATTGCTACATATTTATACTACATTCAGCTTAATAGGGAAGTTCGGATTATTATATTACCTATAAGAAGGTAATTTATCCTGGTAAGATACACAATTAAATTGTCATATTTTCTTTCTTTTATAAAGCAGTCTCCATATAATAATTTTTCTTTATGGAGCTCGGATGATCCGACTGGTTAAGTCATGAGAGATAATCTAACAGATCCATGTTTATCTGTTGAATTTGGAATGATTCTCATTCCATGTTTAGTATGGGACAAAATACCTTTAGGAATTGCTTCAAATTAAATCTTCAAAAAATAAATTCCTATCTAAAATGTACTATCTTAGCCAGGATTATTTAATGTTTAAAAACTGTTTTTTCATAAGATAATTTTTCCCATCAAATATGTAACCTCTATATCTTTTGTAATGAATATTATGTATGAAAGCCTCTGGCTTATTATTATTATTAGTATTAGTATTATTTTTGCAAAATATGTAATCTCTCTCACTATGAATGTAACTGCTTGTGGAGCTTTTCTCCCCAGGCCTCCACTGAAAATGGGTTGCTCTGACCCAGTGGACTCTCCCAGTCAACAAATGCAAATAAATAAGTAAAATAAATAATAAATGAAAAGATATGAAAGAGATAATATCTGTTAACTATAGTAATATTATTAATATTTATATATATATTTTTATTTAACATTTGTTAACCGAGAAAGTTCGACTTGGAACAAAGCCAATTTTCAGCGAATGCCCGGGGAGAAATGCTCCAGATGCATGTCTTTGTAATGTGGGAGGAAACTGGAGCACCCGGAGGAAACCCACACGAATGAAGGGAGGACATGCAGACTCCATACAGAAGGCACTCCAGCCGAGAATCAAACCAGAGAACCTCTTGCTGTGAGGCAACAATGCTACCACTGCATCACTGTATCATCCAATATATAATAAATATAATAACAATTTTTGTGAACAAGTGGAATAAAATATTTTTGACTGTTGAGGATAGGCTACAGTTGGCAAAAATGGTTCTACTTCCCAAGATTTTGTACGTAGCTCAAGCTATTCTGAAATTATCCCGAGAGACATCTTCTTAAGGAAATAAACACACTCTTATTAAAGTTTCTATGGTTCCCTAAAAGAAATAGAGTGGCTTTCATACATGACATTAGGCCATGGGAATAAAGAGGACTACATTTTCCTGATATTGAGTCCTATATAAAGGCTTCCATATTTAATACTGTTGTATAATGGATAAATCCCAGTTACTCCTCTAATTGGAAATTATTGCAGTCTGTTATAGTAATAAATGAAAATACCTTATTAAAAAAATTCTCGGTAACAGACAAAATTAAAAACTATGTTTTTTATTAAGTATTAATATATAATATAATATAACAAAGCCTACTATATTAAACTTGATTAATCATCTTTTTAATGTTTTTAGGAAATTTGTTAATGTAAATATGAATATAAAATTTTGGTTTGATCTTTTAATTCCATTTATCATTACCAAGAACTTTCCCAATAAGGTACATAGAGAAGTCCTTATTTCTTGGGAACACAAGAATTTTATTTGTTGGCAACAATGCATCAAAGATTAAAAGTTCTTAGATATACAATATATAAAGACATTTTATGAAATAACATCTCAAGACTGGCTAATACTTCAGAGTATTTTAACATATTCTCAGGATCTATGCAGAATAATTAAAATTTCTTCTTTTAAGAATATTCCAAAATTCATAAGCTGGTTGTATGGAATGATTTACAATAATCATAACATGAAGAATGTTATTTCAAATTTATATAGAGAGTTAATAACTTACAAAACGACACCTAAATCATTGTATTGGTAACATATCATTAAAGGTCACTCGATACATCTATCATCAGAAAACAAATCAAACATTTTACTTTCTGTTAAGCAGACATCTAATTCACAGTATTGGAGAATTTTCAATTCGAAATTTTTACATAGAGCTTTTTTATCACCTGTTAAAATTGCTAAAATTAGTTCCTCCAGAAGTGGATTATGTTGGAGATATCAGCAAGAGTCTAGAGCTGATTGGTATCATATTTTATTATGACTGTATTAACATTAAAACTTATTGGAGTGTTATTAATAATTTCTTGCAGGCCATATTTACAGAATTCTTTGTTTTATATAAAGCTCTTATTCTATTAAATGTAAATGAAGGTCCCCACTTGAATATAACAAACATGTATTTATTATGGACAGTATTAGCTATTGCCAGGAAATGCATAACCAGAAGGTGGAACTTCAATACAGCACCTAGCATGGAAGAATTTTTATCTTTACTGAAGAAAACAGCACTGATGGAAATTAAAATTAAAGAACTTAGAATTTATCCTAGGCCATTAATAAATAACCCTTGGAGGAAAGTTTTATCATTGATTGATACTTTGCAACTGTAATCAGTCTCACTCTAGCTGTATAATTGCTTTCATTATTCGTGTTTATGAAGTGTTTGATTTCATTACTTATGTCAGGCTGAATGTAAATATTGCATATAGTTGTTTAAATTGTTAAATACAATACACTGTGTGTGATTTAATAAAATTATTTGAAAATAAAAACTACATGAGTAAAAAAATAAATTGTTAAAAGTGTTAAGACCATTGAATTATGGTAATAAAATATTGCAGTGCATAAATGATATCTTGATACAGACTGAAACAAAAGAAGATAAAGATGTACAAAACTAAAATATTTTGTTAAGAACTTGCAGAGAAACAAAAACAGACAGTTGGGGGACAGCAGCTTGCAATGATAGATGGTATGTACACGGCTTAGGAACCAATGTTTAGGAAAGTTACAGGGTTTTAATATTAAGAGAGACTCTTTCAAGACTGAAGGCAGTTCAGGAGTTCAGAATTTCCAAGTTGAAGAAACTACAGAAAACAGTCCAGTTTGTTTTAGTTCTACAGTTACAGAAGAAAGATTAGTTCTGAGCTCCAAGCTACAGAGGAACAATGCATTTCAGTCTTCAGAGTTACAGAATGAGTACTCAGTTTGCAATCATCAGTTACAAAAGCTTCGGTCTGATTCAGTTAATCAACACTGTCATTTAAGAACAGTTTCAGTAATATATGACTATACCTACCTCCACTGTATGCTGCTAACATTCTAGAATTTTGCTGCTTGCTACATGTTACGTAATAAATTACCTTTATCAGACTTTTAGTGAACTGAGACTTTTATTCTAAAATGTTCAAAAAGAGATTTGGCACCTGTTTAGTACAGCTCCAGGCATCGGTTTCATTTTTAATACACAGTCTTCTCCTCTAACCGGTCAACAAACAAAATAATACATGCAAAAATATCATCTTTCCATTCATTGCTCTCTTTTCCCTATATGCAGGGTAATCTCATCAGTTTTTCTTTGCTGCAGAAGAACACCTGTACTTTCTAGTTATCAATGAGATCTTTCAAACTGGTTCTGTTATACACATGTAACTCTCCAGAGACTCCTCTTTGCAACCCTCTCTCTGGAATCAGAGGTCAGAAATCTGACCTCCTGTAGAGGCAGTGTCCCAATTTACCCTGATATTTGTCAAAATGCAGCTGACTCCTAATTATTTGTCATAGTGAACCTTCCTCTGCTTTACCTACTGACTCTGTATTTCTCAGAAACTTTGTAGCGCCTTTCCATGACCATCGTGTTATAAATGCAACCCTGCTGCCAGGTCTCCAAACAACAGACACAACACTGTCAACAGCAATGAGTTTCCCAGGTTCAGCAGTCACTATGACTACACACACACACACACACACACACACACACACACACACACACACACACACACACACACACTCTCTCTCTTTATATTTATATATATATATATATATATATATATATATATATATATATATATATACAAATTCATATATCAAAAATTGACTATATGAAAAGACAACCAATCAAACATAACTGGTCGATAAACTGCCTATCAAAAGTCAAACAAAAGAAAGAAAAGCATTGTTTTTTTGAAAGGAGGCAAGCCTAACTGCACCCCATATGCCATTCTAATTATATATACCAGTTATCAGATCATACTGTAATGGGAAAAGGGCAAATTTGTCAATCTCCACTGTAACATAATCTCACTCAGAAAAAAGCCAGTATGCTTAATCAGTTCTACTGACTTTTTTCCATTCAACCAATTGTCAATAACCCATATATAAATAGATACACACACACACACACATACACACATATACACACACACACACATTTATATATATATATATATATATATATATATATATATATATATATATATATATATATATATATAAAGGCTGCCAGCCTAGCTAGATAGAATAGATAATTTTATTTAATTTGTAAATGTTAATATAATCCATAGGCTTGGTTTACAAATGTAAAGAGAATTATATGTTATGATTAAACTATATGTTGTACTGAGCTTCAAAAATGTAACCACAGTACACTCTGCTGGAAGAAAGCTGATAAGTCAAGCATTGTATGACTGTTTGATATCAAGCTCTGAGACAGGATGTCTGGGCCAGGAAATTCTTTCTATTGTCTTGATTTAAGAGATAATTACTAAGGTTTTATATGTATAATGTCTTTTATTGCTGTGGCTTCCTGGTCAGGTCCAACTTACTAAGAAATGTAAATTTTGAGTATCTGTGAACCTGGAAAAATAAATCAGAACTGTTAAGAATTATGTAATCTGAAATGACTCAGCAGTACTGTGTTATCAATGTAAGACTTTCCCAGAGAGAAAGAGAGAGCATTTTGGATTTTATCTGAACCGGAACATATCAACTCACCAGCACTCTGCCTTTGCTCTGTAGGTAGGATCTTAGATCTTAGTATTTCTCTTAGAGTTAGATAGAAATTTAGCCAGATTAGTCTAGTTGTTTTCTATATTTATGTAAGATTATCCTACAATATTATTTTAAAAATTTCCTGTGATTTCTGAAATCTGTCGTGTCATTGTGTTGAAGTGATAAGTATTGTCTTGTGTTTTTATTATTTATTATTAAATATTTTTAAACCTTTCAACTGTGGCTGCTTTGTGTAAAGGTAATTTAAGCTCTTAGAGTACATTGCATGTATTTAGTGATACTGTCTAAGCCACTACAATAGCTTTAGCCCTGGGTGACACTCACTATTTGGATGATAGTAACATTACACAGTGAAACTGGTCACCCTTTGGGAAGGGCCTTATAGTAGCAGATATTAGTGGTTGATGGCAGTGATTTCTACCTTATAGTCTGGAGAGAAGGGGGCAGAGCTGGTGAACCTGTGCTAGCCTTCCCCAGGAGTGTCTGTGTATTTGTATATAACTCATATCTCAAAGTGTGTGTGTGTGTGTGTGTGTGTGTGTGTGTGTGTGTGTGTGTGTGTGTGTGTGTGTGTGTGTGTGTGTGTGTCAGCTAGCTGGGCATGGTTGGACAAAGCACTGGTTGGACAGAGAGGGTGCTGGAGGTTTTAGCTTGACCACTAGGCTGTGCCAGTGGGGAGTCTTACTGGGGATCTGGAGAGAAAGGGAGAAAACAGCCCCAGAATGACTGTGATCTCTGTGTGCTCTTAGGGGAAATTGTACTTTACTGTGTGTGTACCTGTTATCCTTCCTAATGTGCACGCCCCTCACTGGTGGTGAGGATTGAGGCTCCTTGATTACTACATCACTATATATATATATATATATATATATATATATATATATATATATATAAATAGATATATACATGCACAAACACACACACACACACACACATACACACACACTTATAGACACTTATATACTTAAAATTGGAATTGCACATCCATGATTCACATAGGTTTGTATGCTCATAGGTAACATTGAACCTGGGCCAATGAATCACAAACATGCTGAATTACCAGAATGGCTTCTATCCCAGGTCCCTGATGGGCAAGTAGTGTTATCATAGCATTTTAGCAGTTGACTAAATGTAAATGAATCCCACTTCGACAAAAAGTGTATTGAATACAAGGGTCTATATTAGAACATTGAATGTTCTAAACAGCGAACGCTCTAAAGAGCGGAAATGCAGGACCTCAGAGTGCTTTTTTTGAGATCGCAGTACAGTGAAGATCAGAGTATTTGCCCTTTCTTCACTGTAGTGTGATCTTGGAGTTGGAATATATATTTACCAAGGGGTGTGGGGGGCAATAATAATTTTGAGGTCCTGCATTTTCACTCTTAAGAGTGTTCGCTATTTAGAACATTCAATGTTCTAATATAGACCCGAATACAATCACCCTATTGATAGAGGCAACAAGTTCACATATTACTGTGTGTGTGTGTGTGTGTGTGTGTGTGTGTGTGTGTGTGTGTGTGTGTGTGTGTGTGTGTGTGTGTGTGTGTGTGTATATATATGGGTCTACTTCATATGACCTAAATTTCATTTGACTGAGACCAAAACACTGAAAGTTCAAAAGACTGAAAACTCATTTGACTGAAACTCATAACACTGACACATTAAAGTGAAAGGTATATGCCCTTTTCCCCACTGTAGTGTGATCCTGGAGTTAGTATATATAGTTAAGGGGGTGTGGGGGGCAAAGTCCCC
>NC_056745.1:321809029-321856529 GCF_019279795.1 Protopterus annectens | reverse complement strand
TTACCATTTTACTGTTTATAGGGCATAATTGGGTGCCAGCTTAAATTATCTACTTAACAGGTAATACTTTAACAAACAGAAGGTCCACTTCTAAGCCAAGTACCTCCTTTCTATGGCTGAATACCTCTTTCCAGCATTATTTTGTTTATAGAACAAAATGAAAAAATGAAATGAAAATAAGTATACTTGGCTATTCTCATTTAATTCCACAATTTATTTTCAATGTAAAAATAATTTTTATGTAAGGTCACAGTCCTTAGAGGCATTACAAGCATACAAGCTTGGTCCCCCACAGTTTCTTCAGCATCAAGTTGCCAAACAGAGATCACAGCTGCAGGCCTTGTCAGGTCATCCTCCCAGCTTTAGTTCTCATAGTAGCCATTATTTTTTTTTCTTCTTTTTATGTGCATAATTTATCACTATAAAAGTAAAACTTACTGACTTAATTAAAATAAAAGTAATTTCTCTTCCTCATAAGTCTATTTAGTAGAAAACCACTACAAATCATTCAGAGAAATGCTCAGTCCTGGCAATCATGCCTCATTCTTGAAGGTAGCCATAACTATTTCATTATTATTTCAGTCATCCATTAAATCAGTCATTTTATAAAGCATTTTAATGTGAAAGATTATTCATTATTTTGCTGTTCATATCATTCATTTGGATAGTCTGATTTCATCAGCTTTATAAAGACAGCTGCTTTTTGTGAATGTATGCTCATTGTTTAAAACTTTATGAATCTGTTCCACAATGACTTGAAAGCATCCTTGACTTTAACCTTTGAATGCCTAATAGCAGTCTTTACTTTATAACAGAGCTTAAAAGTAGGCCTTCGATCTACAGTGCTAAAAGCACTATTTGCATCAACAGCAAGTCAGACTTCAGTCTATAGAAACACAAATATGCAGTATGTAACAGTTGATTGTGATGTAAAATACTCTGTTAAAGTCTGGCCAGGTACCTTCCAGCTAGAACAAAAGGCTTTAGCACAAGTGTACAGTTTCATATAATAAGATGATGGTGTGTTGTCGATTAAGTATACTGCATACAGTAAGGCTGAAAAGGCGTTTATTTTTTTACTTAACTTACTCATTCACGTACTGACTTTTTGTTGCCAAGGTTAGTCCTGCTAGGCCAGTGTCCTCTTTTCAGGGGGAGACCTAAGGTGGTATTAATACTGACTAGGGGAAATTTGGTCAAGGCACTGGGGAACTTCCCCTACTCATTTTTCGATAAGTGTCTTGGGATCTTTCAGATCCACCTGAGCGACTACCCTGGCAGATGAGACCTCACTTTGATGTTTCCTTTCTTATCCCTCCTAAATATAGTCAGGGTCTTCATAAAGGTAAACAAGCAGGTATCTTTTATGAATGTAACTCAGAATTTGTTCACCAGTCTAGAATGCCTCTGGACAATAAAAGCCTAGTACTTTTCCCCTCAGCTTTAAAACTGAAGCCCATTCTTCTAGAGTTAACAGTATGGCATAGATGAGACAGAAAGTTATTATGAACTGTGAAAGCTAAGCACAAATAACTTCTGAATAACCTATATGAAGAAGACTATAACCCTAAATACTTCAACCTGATATTGTATGAAAGAGATTGTAGGCCTCTGACATTTTTGTAAAAATGTTTTAATTTGCAAGCTGTTTATATATTATGAACAATATAGCAGTACTGTACTAAAACTGCAGTGGTGGTGCTGCGGTAGCGTTGTCGCCTCACAGTTAGACTTTGCCCATTCTATTCTCAGTTAGAGCGTCTTCTGTGTGGCGACATGCATGAATGGGCGTTCCTTCGTTGAAGGTTGTGCGTTAGGCCTGGCAAGCCTGCACGTCAAAATCTACTGCTAATCATTAGCAGACTGGAGTTCCACTGTGGCGACCTCTAACCGGGAAAAGCCGAAAGAAACAAACAATAGCAGTACTGTACTTCAGGAGAGGCCTTACCAGTATGATGAAAAATGGAATCATATTGTTTAACTATTTTTGACTTTCAATAATAAGTGGATTAGGCCATAATGTGTACTTGGTATACAATAGACACTGTGATCCACGTTAAATTCTTCAGGTGTACCTAGATCTCTTATCTGATATATAAGTAGTAACCTTCTTAATATTTAGTCATAATTAAAGTTTTTCTTACCAGAAGATAGTAAAGAGTAGTCTACAATGACTATGGCCTAGGTTCACTCATATAGAGGTATAACCCATCTACACATTTATGAAAATTAGCTCTGTAATTGTTTACTTAATCAAAGGATGTAGTCTGTAATAGTCTATATATTTTGTCACCCATTCCTTGCTAAAAGGTCTAATTTTAAAGAAGAGTAAACCAGCAAGAAAAAGACCCCTCTGATATCTATTAGTAGTCCTAATTTCTTCTCAAATCAAATCACTAACTTTTACCATCCAGCATTTGATATACTTGTGAATTGACAAGCTATGCAAACAGATTATATTAGAATACAGACTGGTGTCAGAAGCCTGCGCTGTGTCTAAATAAACAGTAAGAGTGAGTTCCAAAACAAGGAAACCGAATGATTAAAAATGCAGACTTACATATACCAAGCCCAAGATGCCCATTTCTCGAAATATTCCTTTTTCTCTGAGGTATGGTGATCTTGGAGTTGGTATAGAGGTTCATAGGTGGTTACTAGGCTAGCAGCCCTAGAGCCCTTACAAGTCTAGCAATGTTAATCCTGAGTTGCCCAATTTTCCTTGGTTAAATAGCTATAATTCACAGAGAGTCTATGATCAACACTGACTGTCCATGAGTGGCATGGGTATAAGTTCAGGAGGGCTTGTCCCCACATCAGGAAGTGCATGGGGGCTTGCTCGCCTGCAATAAAGAATTTTAAAGGAGAACAGCAATGTTTGAGATTCGCTCTTCCCTGGTTGTTTCGGTCTTTTGTTTTGGCTTGTATCACTCAACATTGCAAGTGCCAACATTTCAATAGGGAGTATCTAGTGTCATACTACATGTAAAGCCATGGCCACACTTCCACAGAATGATACTTGGTTAAATTAATGTGGTCTAGTGTTAACAAAATCATCTTAATTGATGCCTAATAATGGCAGCTGTTATTTCATTTCTGTTATGTGATCTAGTATTCTTTTTATAAGTTTATCTAATGCACATGTAAAGCTAATGGTTCTATAGTTCTCTGTCTTCATGAAACTGCACCCCATCCCCCTTTGCAAACTGAAATTTCTCAGGCTGTTTCCCATACTTATGGTTCTAAACTCTATAAGTAACTTAGAAAATAAAATAAAATAATAAATGACACCACAGGTCAGCTAGAAAGGTTGTTTAGTGCAATACCTTGCAGTTTATCAGGTCTCAAAGAGACTAATTTTTGGCTTCTATAGCCAGCTTGATTGAGATGGGTATCTTCTGCCAATCCAAGATTTGTCTCGTGCTTTACTGCAATCATCTATTACTCAAACAGCATGGCACAGTGTGTGATAGATGTACACTGTAATAGAACCGGAGGCTAAAATTTCACACACAGACAACTCTGGCATAAGGATCATCAGTAGTACACAGCACAAGTCACTTCACCACGGCCATAATACTACCCATTATCCTTCATATGCTGAGGTTCTAAAGGTTAATTTGCCTAAACCTCAAAGACCTCCAAAATGCAACACATGCACAAAGCACCTCAGCAGCACTGTCCACATGTTAAGCATACCACCTCACATAGAGCAAGGAGTCCCAGAGTCATATATGTTAAATCCGTAAGGCAGGCATCCACTAAATTAAACATTCTAGTGACACATGACTCCACTGAAGGACATACAGATGTACCCCTTACCAGGATGAGCAAGGAAAGAGTAATGATTCATTGTCCATCTGGTGCCAGGATGTGTCAAATCAAATATGCACTCAAGTCATTGAAAAACAAGTACCGATGTGACTCTGTCATAGTACATGTGGGTGTCACTGACTTCAGACAAAACTCCTTGCAGTGCTGGATCCAGCACTAGGTGACCTAGGTAGTTGCCTAGGGCCCATGTTGGCTGGGGGGCACCATGTTGGCTTGTGGGCCTGATGAAAAAATAAAATCGTTTGTAAATAAAAAGTCCAAAGGTGTCCATAAAAACTGGTGGGCTTTAGGATCTCACTGGAGACTTACTTCTGTAAATAAAGAACAGCAAGCCCCAGAAACTTCTGGGAGAGCATCCTTAATGTATGTAAGCCAGCCAGAACTGATTTGATAGCTAAGCAAGGAGCAGGAGATTTGACGGCCATCCACCAAGGAGTAGATGTAAAGCCAGAGTGGGTGTGTGTGAAATGTCCCAGTTAGGTTGTCTGTCTAGTTAAGTGAGTTGGCTCAGAATGAAACCCTGAGTCTTGATAATTATGAAGCCAGTGCCTTAGACCATTACACCAACAGCCAGCTCTCTATTATTTATTTATTTATTTGTTTGTTTATTTATTTATGTTTATTTTTTGAAAATCCCTGATGATTACAGTCTATCAATGTCAGTCAGAATTTCACAGTTGTGTTATTCAGTGTAAGTGGTTTAACAGGTAGCATATATGCCTTTGCTGTAGAAGGCTGTGGGCTCTCTTCCCTCATCAAGTCGATCAGTTGCTGACACTAATGTACAGCATGGGGGGATGGGGTTGCTGCACTCCTTAGTATGTCCTCCTTTGGATGAGATGCCTATTGACTATGACCCTGTTGTCTGTTTGCCAGTAAATCTGTATTGCATATCACCAGCAGTTGTTGTTTTTTTTTTTTTTTTTTTTATGTGACAGAGGCAATTTTATTCTTCAAGGGCAGCAGGTATTGAATTTGTACATGAAACACTGAAATACAAAAAGGTTAGTTACAGTTCTCCTTAATGCAGAATTATTCAGATGACTTTTATTTCAGCAGAAATTATGCATATTGGCTATTATTGGTGGATTATAATGACAACAGTTTGAGAGGCCTTTTATGGTTGAACTGTTCTGAAATGGCACGCTTTGTCATTATTGGTTCATATGTTTTGTTTCACTGCTTACTGGAAATATGTTGAAGACTACAAACTTAAAACACACTCTTACAAGTGCTGCTATATTATACAAGGAATATAATTTAATACACTCAGGAAGGTGAATCAAAGAACACATGCATTTATGCGTGGTCTTAAAAATGTGTGCAGGGGCCCATGGTTTGAAAACACCCCAAAGGTACATGTAATCCACCACTGGCCAGATGCATTTTCTATGAATGTGGGTTTCAATTTAGTTTCAATGAATGGGAGTTTCAAGGGTAGAGAAGTTTACTGTTGCTCATACTAAGTCTGTTTTCATTATGAGACTGTATTGTTTTGTTTAGCAAATGGCTATCAGTGTTTGTGCTACAAAATTGAAATTTTGAAGTTTTAAATTAAATCCAAACATCTGTAATCATTGTAGCAGATAAGAAGAAAATAGTATGAGCACTCACAGGTTCGAACAGTGTTTGTGGTAAATGGGGAAAGAGAGAGAGACAGAGAGGCAAGTAATGGGACACTGGAATGGCTGCTGGGTAGTGATGCCATGGGGGATGGGAACGCTGGGGGGACAGGAATGTGGAAAGGGGGCATGGTCCATTATCTTGCCTAGGGCCCCATTTGACCATGATCCAGCTCTGGCTCCTTGGACTCTATGAAGAGAGACATGATCAAGATCTCATACTATGTGTCCCAGGCAAATATGAGCCTAACATTGAGCAGCATTCTGCTTTGTCCAAGGATGATGCTGCAATAGGAGTAAAAAATAATTGACTTCAATAATTATCATAGTTTTTGGTATCATTGGAAGGGGGGGGTCCAATATTTGTCAGGCTGAGAAGATCTGATCAATAGATCATGCTGCTTCAACAGTGATGGCCTCTAGGCTTTTGCATATTGGAAATTACATTATTCACCCCAGAGTGTCTCTTTTTTGCAATGCAAACTAAATATACCTATCAATATAATGAAACATGTAAATTATGTTACTGTTTAATGTTAGAAGCCTGAACAAGAAACTCCACTCCCTACAAGCCCTCTTCACCCTGGAGGAAGTAGACAGCTGTGTAGTGACTGAGACATGGTTTAAAATGGCAGAGACTACTCCAGCTATGCAAGGCTGTAATGTCTTCCACACTTTCCACTGCAGTGGTGGCAAAAAAAGCTGGAGGTGTCTCAGTATTCATTCAGAAGATACTCACATCATGACTGGCTATGCAGCGTGATTTACTAGAGCCTCTGCATGTCCAAACCACCATCAGAAAGGTAGGTCCGTTACCAAATAAACTGACTAGCTATGAGACCCCCTCTATGATTCAAGATAGCCACATTGCCTATCTGCAATGGTTAGAGTCTCTCAGTATTAAACACAACATCATTTTCATGGGTGATCTAAACCATCCAAGTATAAAACAGGAACCCTATATCACCATTAGTGTACAAGCGGGTCTATATTAGAACATCGAATATTTAACAGTTCGAACCACTAAAGGTCGACCCTTAGTGATCAAACTGTTAAAACATCGAATATTCTGAAAAAAATAAAAAAAATAAATAAATAAATGGTGTAACTCCACACCCCCCCGCTACTTAAATATACCAACTCCGAGACTGCACTACATTGAAGTAAATGGAAATCTCCCCTTACGGAGATTTCCTTTTACCTCTTCGATGTTCTGCAGTTTCGCTATTCTCGTGTCGACAATGTCAGATTCAACATTGTTGGCTTTCGAGAATTTAATATCGACCCGTACAAGCACAGAGATTCCTAGACTTTGTCAATGCAAATGCCATGGAACAACTATTCTGAATACCCACTGGGGGAATAACATCTTAGACCTTGTCCTTGCTAATATGGGGCATCTTGCACCATCCCTTGTATATCTCTTCCGCTTGTTAGGTCTGACCATAAAACCATCGCCTTCAAAATAAAATGGAATACATGTACCACTTCTGCCTGTGGTACCTTTAAAAAATTCTCCCAGATAAACTACTTACTTCTAAGTGATACATTAGCAAGCTTCAAATCCCAACAAAACCAGTTACCTCTACTAAATATGTGAAAACGTACACCAGCATGTAAACAGCAGCATATATGCAGCTGTACCTGATAGAAAAATGTGAAGGGCGTACCACAAAAGTAACCCTGCCTGTGGAACTTTAGTATCAACAAGCTTTGCAAGAAAAGGAAGACTTCTTGGCTAAATGTAAGAAGAGCAATACAATGAATGATAAAGCCCTCATCATTAGATTAAACAAGCAACTCAAGTGCTTAATTAAATCTACTAAAGCCATGTTTGAGGTGAAAACAGCCACCCAAGCAAAGGACAATCGCAAGGCCTTTTGCAGTTATGATCATAATGTCAGAAGCACAGTACAACAATGCACTGAGCCAACTGTAAACAACATTACCTACACTGAAGCTCAAGATATTGCTAACCTACTGGCTAATAAATTCAGGTCAAACTTTACCCCTCTGTCCCCCATCTATCTCACATAAAATATTTGAAAGTGACTGGCAACCAACAATCACATAAGACCAAGTCCTGAAAGTGCTATCAAAAGCAAAAAATACTGCATCAGTCTGTCCGGACAATATCTCAGGATGCACCTTTTATTGCATGAAGCATGATTTAGCCATACCCATAACAACACCGTTCATTCTTAGCCGCCATACAGGTTTTGTACTAAGTGAATGGAGAACAGCAACAGTTATTCCACTGCATAAGGAAGGAAGTTCCACAGACTCTAGCAGTTACAGGCTCATAAGTCTGATAAGCCTCACATGCAAAGCCATGGAAATAATTATCATGGAATTAATCAGTAAGGGCATAGGGAACCTGCAAACACTGGACCCATCTCAGTTTGGATTTGTCAAAGGCAATCATGCTTACTCAATCTGGTGGACTTTTTTTGAAAAGGTCACCAAAGCAATGGATGAAGGTAAAACTATATACATCTCCTACCTCAACCTGGCAAAGGCATTTGATACATTTTCCACTCAAGCATAGTAGAAAAGTTTAATAAACAAGGAGTAAACACCTTCATCACTTGCTGGATTGCCTGCTGGTTCACAGATAGAACACAGGAGATCAAAACCAGGGAAGCTACAGCCACAAAAAGACCGGTCATTAGTAAAGTCACCCAGATTTCAGTGCTGGGACGTCTTCTTTTCAGAATCTACTTCTCTTAAGTAAAACCAATACTAAAGGACTTTGGCTAACTAAGTTTGCAGATGACTGCAAGCTAGGAGCACTTATCGAATCCCCCCAAAAGATTTAGCCATCCCACAGGATGATTGTCTACCTGATATTCCCACAGCAGGCAGATGGATTGCTAACAGTGAGTACAGCTTAAGGGGAGGAGGCTGCACTCCTGAGTGTGCTGTCCTTTGGATAAGACTTTAAACAGTGGTTCCAGCTGCTTGAGTTGTTAGTAGTTAAGCTGGATGTGAAAGATCCCATGGCACTTATCGAAAAGAAAAGGGGAGCTTTCCTGATGACCTGGCCAAATTTAACCTAGTACTATATATAAATACCATTTCAGGTCTTCCCCTGAAAAGAGGCCACTACCCTAGTGGGGCTAACCCAGTCAATAAAAGGGTAAATAAAATACAATAAATAAAATAAATGGTGCCAAACTAAATCTAAATGCAAAAAAAGTACATTATCATTTACTTTGGAAAGTCATCTCCCCACAAGGGAACAACCACATTGACAACACACCCTTATGAGTTGACCCAATAGTTTGTGATTAGGAACCTGTGTGAAAAGCAATTTAATGTTTGACCAGCATTTGTACAGTGTGGTAAGGAAGTCCTTCTACACTGAGCAGTTCATAAATAAGAGGATTGTTTTTAGATCCAGGAATGTCCTTGCCCTCTCTACTCAGCTCTCATTAGGCCAATCATTGAGTATAATGCCCTTTTTGGCATGTATCTGTTCAGGCACATGCAACAGCTGGAACCCCATAGACATACCTTACAAAAAGGATGCAAGGCCTAAACAACATCTCCAGCGTGGACTACCTCAAAGCCCCATCACTATACTATATTCAGTCTCTTAGAGACTGCTAAAAGGTGACCTGTGTCTAGCATACAAGGCAATCTTCGACCCATTACTGATGGACTTACTTCACATCTGCAAGTCAAATTATATCAGAAATACTTGAGCCAGAGATCTAAACCTCTTCTGTAACATTAGCAGACCAGTTTGAAGGGGCAGGTATATCTCACAGAGGATATCACTACTCTGGAACAGATTTCCCAGTCATGTAAAACAAAGCTCATCCCTAACCACTTTCAAGTGTAACTTGGATCACTGAATGAGAAACAGGGAATTTACCCCATGACTATACCAGTAGTACTAATAGACAGAGGTAGTTCCAAAATGCTTTATCACAAAAAAATGGATCCCCTCCAAATATCTATGTTTTGATCTGGTAATTATCACTAGATTAAAATATAAATATAGATCTTGGAAAGGGTTTGGTTTATCTAAACTACAGTGTGATAGATTCAGTTTAAGTACTAAATAGAATAACTGACTAAGTTTAAAATGCCTGCAAGAGCTGTTAGCCTAGTACTAACCTAGGAGCCTAGGAACCTATAACAGCAGTATAATCTCACATATATACAGTTTGCTAAAGCTCTTTATGCAGCTATATTTGCTGAATTGTATATATTCTGTATATTTTATGTCTTATTTTTGTATATTCTTATATATCACTTGTTAGGAATCACTCTACCTAGGGTGTGTGTATGTGTGTGTGTGTGTGTGTGTGTGTGTGTGTGTGTGTGTGTGTGTGTGTGTGTGTGTGTGTGTGTGTGTGTGTCTTTCAGGCTATCAGTGAATCACGTAGTTTGTTAACATCAGCCCACAGTGTTCATTTCTGCTCTTTGAGTATGTGATCTGATGCTGCAGTATTACCCATCTCTGTGTTTACCATAGTCTTTATCACTTTGGAATGCAGTCCTGGTAAAGTGATTAGACTTTAGTACATTTTTGCTGAGCACTAAATGGTATCTCCTAGCTGTCTCTCTCTGTGTTGTTGCTCATTGAAATACTGACAGCATCACATCCTGCAATGTCCCCATTTCTCTGTGTTAATTCTAAAGATCACACATTGCATTTGGTACGGAGCTCCTATAAGCAAATTGTTTATGAACAGAAATGATCTTCAGCAGCTTGATGCAGATGAGGAGTACAATGATTAACCCTGCATTTTACAATCAAGGATGCAGCCAGGCATACTTTTTGTACTCTACTGAGTACATTTTTTTCTGAGCATCATATCAACGTCTTTTTTCAGGTCATATTATGTTTACAACTGTCTAAATTAATGCCTTTAATGATAGATGCAATATTGCTAATCTAAAAACAATATTTTTAGTATTTTTAGGGAGAACAACTGAAATTGTTACAATTTATCAAGTACTTAAGGGGGCAGAATTTTAAGAGATGTGTCCATTTTTAAGTGAAAGGTGTGTGGGGGGTAGCGCTAAGTGTTTGGGAATACAAAATGGAATTTGCTAGCTACATCCCTGTTTACAATTACTTATATTTTACTAACAAGGCATTTAAGAGGGCAACAACTATGTTTTCTGAACACTGGTCTGTAAACTCCCAGTGGGTACTTTGGTGCTGGGCTTTAATTATTTAGCTCAGTAACGTTTCAACCAGTTAGTCGTCTTGCTCTCCTGCTTCATTTTGTCCTTACAGAACTTAACCTGATATTTCAGTTTTCTGTTTAAATCTGACAGTTCATGTCATATCCTCTGGTTAACATCTCTGAAAAAAACACTCCTTCAGTTACCTAGGCTTTTTGAAATTATTTAATATAACTGTATGTGATTTATGTTCTATTTTTCACCAGTTTTTGAAAGGCAAGACAACAGTGGTGGGTTGCCTTGCTTACTGTTTACTCTAACAATGCTGCCTGGTGTTTGTTCTTTCTAACGCCTAATTGCACATTTTGAATTAACATGCATTTTCTTTTTTTTATCGTTTTATTGAATTTTAAAACAAAATAAAAACATGATATAACATTTAACAAAGTATAACTATTAAAAACTATTTACAATGTCCATAACAAAAATTTATATTAAACAAAACCATTAATATTTTTCCAATAAATCTCTAGGTTTTTGCCATGATAAATATTGATGAGTAACATTTGATGTTCTACTATAGACAGTTTGCAATTCTTTGTTACAAACAGTCTTTGCTAAACAGATAAATTCAGTGAAAGACAGGATATTTTTACTTTTCCAATTTTTTGTAATACCTTTTCTGGCAATAGTCAGAATGGACCATAGGAGAGGCACTTGTAACTTGCATCTTCTTTTTTTTCAAAACAGGTTTATTGTTTTAACATATAAGAGAAATATCATAACAATTTTATACAAGTAATTAAAAATAGGTATTATTATAATATTCAACAAAACAACTAAAGTATTTACAAAGACATCCACTACAATCAGATCAATTAATTAAACTAAAATACCATGCTATTGAAATTAAAATTTTTTTAACAAATTTTGTAAATTATCCCATACAATTAAATAAGATGTTTTTCTATTTATTCTAGTCCTAATTGTGTTTATTTCCATATGGCACACTATATTCATAACATTTTTAAATTCATTGAACGAAGGAGGTGTATCTGAAATCCAATTTCTAGTTATTATTTTCCTAGCCACTGCTAGAATAGACCATAACAAGGGAAGCTTAACCTTTTTAACACTTTGAGGTACAGGTGTGTTGAATAATATAAGAGATTTAGAAATAATGAAATTATCTGTAAAAAGAGCCTGCAAAAATTCATTAATTGACTTCCAGTATTCTTTCAATTTTATACAGTCATAAAACATATGAGCCCAGTCAGCATTAATTTCTACATTACATGTCTTACATAGATAATCTTTATTATTTATTTTATTCATCATCAAAGGTGTATAAAATGATCTATGTAAAAATGTCCATGTATAAAGTCTCCAGACAATGGAAGACGTAGTTCTATAAGCAGATTCCAATATATATTGTTTATCTTGTTGATTTGGTGGGTCCCCATTAATAGAAGTGAAATAATTCCAGTATGAATCTACACTGTAAAAAGTTTCTTGTCTGATAACTTTATGTATGTATGAAAGTTTACCTTTATCAGAAACTTTATGTTGTAAATTTAATATCAAGTAATCAATCAGTGTTGGAATAGATTCTTTAACAGTTATATTCATTAAATCTATGTTATTAATGAGATGTTGTCTAAAGGTCTGAACCTCTAACCAGCAAGTTTCTCTTAGATCAAATTCTTGTTTTAAGAAATCTAGATTTTTAACTTTATTATCAGATATCAACTGATACCAGTACTTTAGATCATTATCTATAGCTAAATGAGTTCCTTCAGATGTAGATGACAAAAGCATACCCTGAGTATACATTATAGGAAATACAATAAAATTCCATTCCCTATACTTAGGGTGCATGAATATAAAGTTACGATAACTAATAATAATATTTAATGGGTAACAAACCATATGTTTAGGTGTAATAGGTGAAGTACAAAATTCCTTTAGTAACCATAACATGGAGTTATTTACAATCATATTTTTATGTGTTAAGGAGATTTTCATGAAGTTTATACTAATTAGCTCCCAATAATCTTTCCATTTTGTGACATATGACTGATCTATTAATAAAGTAATAACTTTTACAATAGAAGAGATAGTATATAAATTAAAGTCTGGAAAAGAAATACCCCTTGAGACCAGCTATTAGTATGTTTCTTTAATGCAATCCTAGGTCTATTAGGTGCCCATAAGAAATTTAACATTAGTGTGTTCAGTTTCTTGATAATTATTTTTGTAGGTGGAAGTATTATTGATTGTATTAAGTATAAAATCTTGGGGAATATTATCATTTTAATAATTGTAAGTCTCTCCTCCATAGTAAAAACATATTATTCCAGGTATTAAAAGATTTTGTATATTAAGAAAACAGGTATTATAATTATTATATATAATAGATTTAATATCTTTAGATAGTATTATACCTAAATAAGTTATCTGACCTGAATTGGGTACATATTTAGTAAAATCACTAATGAGAATATTTTTTCGTGTATATATAGGTAGTATTTTAGTTTTTCTTCATTGAATATTAAACCAGAAATACTTTTAAAATTCATCATGTTATCAAATAGAGACTGTATAGAAGAATTAGATCCTGCTGATGTAATTAGAACATCATCTGCAAAAGTTGAATTTTGGATGTTGTATTTTCATCTATTTCAAAACCCTCTATGTCAGTACTGTTTCTGATCAAATTAGCCCAAGGCTCCATTACTAAAGTGAATAATAGTGGAGAAAGTGGACATCCTTGTTTTGTACCTTTAAGAATGGGTATTTTTGTGAAACATATGTTCCTACCTTAATATAAGCCAACGTTCCTTTGTATAAATGTTCAATTAGATTTACAAATGCATCCGAGAAGTTTGTGCACTTCATTAAGGTAAACAGATAGTCCCAACTTACTGAATCAAATGCTGAACTTATATCAAGACTAATAAGTGTTAAATCTTTCTTTTTCCTATTTGCAAAATCTATTAATGTTAAAGTTCTTCTTATATTATCAAAAGTATTTCTATTTACAATGAAGCCTGTCTGATCTATATCTATAATGCCGGGAATGATTGTCTTCAATCTATCAGCAAAGATATTCATAAACATTTTATAATCAACATTAAGTAATGAGATGGGCCGATATGAAGAACATCTAGTTGGATCTTTATTAGGTTTTAAAATTGGCGAAATAAATGTATATTGCCAAGATGGGGGGGGGTTATTAACTCAGTTTGGGCCAAAATAAAAACCTTATGCATTAATGAATATGTATTTTTAGAAAGGATTTTATATATCTCTGATACAATACCATCATTACCCGGTGCTTTGTTTGATTTAAGCTTATTTATTTGTGTAATAACTTCTGTATATGAAATACCCTTGTCCAATAGTTTAATCTGTTGTTTATTAAGCTTTTTATTCATATTTGTGGTTATAAACTCCTTTATTTTATCTTTAGGTTCCATGTTAATATTATTATGGTTAATTTTGTGAAAGTGATTTCTAAATTCATCTAGTATTTCTGGTATACTAGAAACATTCTTCTTTTCCTTAGAGAAAAGATTTCTTTGATATGGTTTTGTTTATTCAACCTTTTTGTTTTATTTTTAAGTCTATGTAAGTATTTGGGGCTTATTGAATAAGCCAAAAACTTGTATTTCTCTAAAGTTATTTTAACTTTATGAGTTAAAATTTCTTTGTATTTCTCATTTAGTTTGTTTATTTCTTCAATAACTTTCTTGTCCATAATATTTTCTTTATTATTATGTTTATAAGAGTCTAATTTACTTTGAATATCTAACAATTCCTTATCCCAAGATTTCCTTTTATTATTATACCATCTGATACTTTGTCCATATAGATATGATGTTAAGGCATCCCAAACATAAACAATGGAGACTTCAGGAGTGTTATTTATGTCTAAAAAATGTTTTACTTCTGAAAGTATATATTCTTTATAGTCTTTTAGTTGAGTTAAGTATGCTGGTATCCTTTTGATCTGAACATTATGAGTATTTTGTATCATGAATTCAAAAACAATTGAATTATGATCAGATATAGGACATGAAATGATTTTGGAATTAATTAAATCTGTTACCATCTGGTTAGAAATAAAGACCCTATCTATTTTTGAATAAGTTTTGTATCTGTTAGAAAAAATGGTGTATGGTAATGATTTTGAATCTATCTGATTATTAATATCATTCAAATGATAAGAATTAGCAAAATCCTTTAAATGTTTTGCATTAGATGTAATTCTTCTCTTTCCTATAGTGGTAGTATCACTTTCATGTAGTATACAATTAAAGTCACCAGCTAAAATAATATCTCCTATAGAGAATGATATGATCTTATCAAGATGATGTTTCACTGTATTAATACCAATTCCAGGTATCCAATATACATTAATTAAAGTGTAAGTCTTCCCATTAATTTGTATTGTAACCATACAAAACATTCCTTTGTCATCCTGATAAGACTTAATGGTTTTAGGAATGGGCATACTTTTATTCCATAAAATAGCCACTCCTCTTTTTCTGAGTGTGCTCTGAACTAACCAATACTGTATATTTGTTTGTGGCTAGTTTATCAATATCTTTTTTCAAGAGATGGGTTTCTTGTAGGAAGACTAAGTTGGCCTTATGTAAATTAATGTATCTTATTAGGCTTGCCCTTTTACATGGATTATTCAATCCATTAATGTTTAAAGAAATTCCTTTTAAAGATGTCATTTGGCATTTTTAAAACTTAAGAATCTTATGATCAAAATAACAAATAACAAGATAAGTAATGTTACATCTCCTCCTTTAGGTGTACCTTTAAATATAGCTGTATTTATTGAATCTCTTATGGGATTTGTATAGGATTCAATTTTGTTTGTAGTGACAATGAATGTACAAAATATATTGTGGATGTCAAAACTATATACAAATAACAATGAACAAGTGAAAATAATGTAAGGATTAAACCTTGCATCCAGCCTGGAGTTGTAAACTCCAACTTAGAGTAGTATTTACCACTCAAGTTAACCCCTACCCTAAGCAGCAGTACGTCAGCTACCACCTTATCAATTTAATACTAGTTATATTTAACTGAAGTTAACAGTTTTCAATTCAATTATCTAGCAAGACAGGACTACACATTTGGTAAAACAGCATCATATAAACTAAAATAAACCTTTTTTTTTTTTTTTTTTTAAAAACTGTTCATACTACTATATACATCCATGTAATATAAAACACTTGTAGTCAAATAGCATTCAAATAATCTTGATGTTAGAAATCAAGAGGAGAGAAAAATAAGTTCTAACATTCATTTAAATCAAAAACTTTGGCTAATATGATTCAGACATTACATATATTAGGATGCATCTATTTTCTGTCATGTAAATACAGTTAACAGCTTCCAAAAAAAACCTTGAATTGCTTGTATATGAGCATTTACTCAAACTCATTATTGCCAATAGAATAAAATATTGTATTCATAGAAATTGTTATAAATCATACTTCATAGTTAAGCAGATTCTCAGAAACATTTATATACATATCTACATACACACACATACACACACACACACACACACACACACACACACACACACATATATATATATATACATACATACACACATACACACACATATACACATATATATATATATATATATATATATATATATATATACATACACATGTATACACACACACACACACACACACACACACACACACATACACACACACATACACACACACACACACACACACACACACACACACACACACACACAAACACACACACACACATACACACACATACATACACACACACACACACACACACACATACATATATATATATATATATCTGATCTCACTGAGTTGTATCTTTACTGAGCACCATCTTACATTGCTGTCCCTTCAATAAATCTGTCTGCTTTATACAAAATAATGCACAGCAAACACATTTTAGTAACCAGATTTTACAAACATGCTATACTACTGCTTTAAAATATATCACATGACAATTTCTTCCAGTATAGAGTTATAAAATTATTTATGCTTGTCAATCAGATGAATTAAATGAGTTATAGTAATGTATATGTTTGGGACATAGGTTTTAACACATATTATTAATCTGCTATTCCTGTATCTGTGATGTGTCAGTGTGATATCTAGGTCAAAGGTAAGACCAGCTGCTTTCAGCTTCTCTGTGAGAATTCTGAGAATTGAAGCTTTTGAAGTAGCTCATGGACACTGTGCATGAGACAGCCCACATCCCAGATTGTCTCTCTTAACATTTTGGCGGAAACTTATTAAAAACTAGTGACAAACATTCATTTAGCAGTGTAAATGCATTTAAACATGACAAAACCTTCACAATGCATTCTACAGGTTATTACAGACTCTATGTAAGTGAAATCAAGCCCAAAATTATTAATAAGTAACAAAACTCAACATTTTTGTCCCAACTCAACTCCTATGCTAATCTTATTATCTACTGTGTCTATATGATCAAAAGTATTTCTATATATTAATAAAGAAAAGAAAAGAGAGTAGAAAGTAAAAGGGTGTAAGGCAGAAATAAAAAAATGTAAGAGAAAGCTATAAGAAGTATATACAATAGAATATTACTTACTGTTTATATTAATAGAGTTAAAAATAAAACATATTATTTACTATTATTTAGTTCTAATTATTATTAGTTAAAGCATGACAGATTATTTACAAACAAGCATAAGCAGTGTAATCAAGAAAGTATAATTAGGTAGTGTCATTCCTGTATCTGTGATGTGTCAGTGTGATATCTAGGTCAAAAGTGAGACTAGCTGCTTTCAGCTTCTCTGTGAGAATTCTGAGAGTTGAAGCTTTTGAAGTAGCTCATGGACACTGTGCATGAGACAGCCCACATCCCAGATTGTCTCTCTTAACATTTTGGCGGGAAACTTATTAAAAACTAGTGACAAACATTCATTTAGCAGTGTAAATGCATCTAAACATGACAAAACCTTCACAATGCATTCTACAGGTTATTACAGACTCTATGTAAGTGAAATCAAGCCCAAAATTATTAATAAGTAACAAAACTCAACATTTTTGTCCCAACTCAACTCCTATGCAAATCTTATTATTTACTATGTCTATATGATCAAAAGCATTTCTATATATTAATAAAGAAAAGAAAAGAGAGTAAAAAGTAAAAGAGTGTAAGGCAGAAATAAAAAAAATGTAAGAGAAAGCTATAAGAAGTATATACCATAGAATGTTACTTACTGTTTATATTAATAGAGTTAAAAATAAAACATATTATTTACTATTATTTAGTTCTAATTATTATTAGTTAAAGCATGACAGATTATTTACAAACAAGCATAAGCAGTGTAATCAAGAAAGTATAATTAGGAATAGCATTTGAAGAACATATAAACTTTTAAAGGAAAAAAATGTATCAAATTACTGACCTTATTTTTCCTCTTCAGAAAGAGAAACAAGTTAAATCACAGCTTGCCATTAAATCTCCAGATATTTTGACTAGTTATGAAACAAAACATTTCTTTGCACACAGAGAATAACTTTGATTAAATCTTTTTCAAAATATTTGTTGCTTCTTGGAAATGCAGGAACTATATTTAAAAGATTAATAATAAAATAAAATGATGAGAGAGAAAAAAACACAGTACAAATCATTTGTTTTTAGTCTCTTCTTCTTCTCTGAAGTCTTCCACGAAGTTTCAGTTGCCAGTCTCTTTAACGAAGGACTAGCCCATTCCATTTCTTCTATTTTTTCCAAAATCTTATTTTTTTTGATAAACAGTAAAGCAGAGTCTAAGTCATCGAAAATTTTAGGACCATCAGGAAGGAAGATTTTAAGCTTGGCAGGAAACAGAAGGTATGTTTTAAACTGTGCTTTTTTAAGCTCCCTTATTAGTGGCAGAAAAACTTTTCTTTTAGCTAATACCATGAAAGAATAGTCATTGTCAAAACGCACAGTTGTTTCATTAATCTTAACAGGAGCTTTAGCCCAAAGAGATTTAAGAACCATCTCTTTATCAAAAGATGATAGAAATCTAACTATAACTGATCTAGGATAGTTTTTGTTAGAGTTAGTATTAGCTATAGATCTATGTGCTCTTTCGATACCAAAAGAGAATGCTTCTGGTAAATCTAAAGTTTTAGGGAGCCATTTTGTTAAAAAAGAAGTAATATTGTTACCTTCAATATTTTCTGGCAGTCCAAAAATCCTAATGTTATTGCGCCTAGATCTATTTTCCAGGTCATCCAGCTTTGTTTGTAAATGTGTATTTTGTTTCAGCAGAAACTCAATGTTGATTTCCTCTTCTTGTATTCTATTTTCCATGTCATTCACAGCTTCTTCTTTGCCTGTCATCTGGATCTTCTGTTGTTGCAGGTCCATATGTAACAAGTCTATTTGTTTTGTAGTTTTTTCTATGAAAGTGTCTATTTTAGTATCCATTTTATCCATCTTAGCAGTAAGTTGCTGGACTATAATTATCAGAGACTGAAGTTCTTTCTTGATGCTGGAGTCTTGAGAATTTGTCTTACTGGAACTCATTTCAGACTGATAAACTGACAGGAAAATTTCCAAAGTAATTTCTGACAGGAATATTATTAAGATTTCCTTACTTTTTTAGATATAGTTCAAGAACTATATAAAACAAACATATTTAGAAAGAAAATTACTTCAAAAATTAATTTTTTAAGTAATTAATTCCTGTCAATGTAATGAAATTGGTGGAGCTGAAGAAATCTGCTGCTATCCTGTGTTCATCCTTGGCCACGCCCCCCGTAACTTGCATCTCCTGATGGGTATGAAGTCTAAAACTCAAATGTATGTCATTAGTGATTTCGGTTCTCATTGAATTGCCAGAAAATCACAAATTTTATGAGGAACAGACCAAAAATAAGAGGCAAAAATCTGGACATTCTGGGAATTTCCAGATAATTGAGAAGTATGATTCCACTAGATGATCTACTCCCAGGCTGCTCTACACTGTTGCACAGAGCATTAGCTCTAAACAAGTCCTTTTGAGGCCATGCAATCCCCCAGATTTTTCCACTTTTCTGCTGTTAGTCCCTCCTCCTTCCCGCTCTCTCTACCCTCATGGCTGGTGTCCTCCTTGCTGCCTTATATTCAGCTTCTACTGAATTGTTGCATTGGCCAGCATGGCTAAGGAGTGTATTTCTGTACAGAATCAAGACAAAGACTTTCCATTTTCAAAGGACTCTGCATGGCTGCTGCTATCATACTGTACTAAGCCATCCCAGAATCACTAGAACACTGAGGTACAAGGCCTCCGGCTATTGCTTAAGGTGGTCATCAGTGTTACTGACAGTATATGCAACATAATAGTTCTCCACTGCTTAAGAAGTACATTTAGAATAAAGGAATTAGGTTTGCTGAATTCCATACTTGTGTGGACGGTCTAACATATAACATATGTAGTGAGTTTAAACATGACAAATCTTTCTGAGTGTTCATTCTCTGCTTGCCCACTTAATGTATTCCAAGGTAGCAAGGAAACCAGAGCCTTTCGGGTCTATGTTAGATGATCGAACTTTCAAAAGTTTGACAGTCATATGGTCGACACCATATGATCGAATTTTTGAAAGTTTGAACATTTTAATTGAGATCTCCATACAGCATGGAATGGGAAGATTTCCCTTTTCTGCACTATAGTGTGATCTTGTAGTTGGTATATTTAAAGAGTGGGGGATGTGGGGGGGGTGCAGGGGGACTTTCCCCCCTGCTTAAAATATTTAGGTATGTTATTTGTGTAGTTTATTTTTTTTTTATAAGATACTCGTAGTTTTAAAAGTTTGATCATATGGTATCGACCATATGACAGTCGAACTTTTGTAAGTTTGATTATCTAATATAGACCCAAGCCTTTCCTGGCAATCTTTGGATGAAAGGCAATAAAAGTTATCCTGGACTGGATGTCATCTCATCACAGGGCACACATACACATACACACACACACACACACACACACACACACACACACACACACACACACACACACACGGTTTACCTTCATAACAGTGAAACACAGTTGTGCAATTGCTCATATGAGTGAATCGTAACCACAAAACTTAAAACAGTGACAGTTGTACATGTTCGAAAATCAGCACATCGAAAATCCAATTTGCTGATTTTTGAACATTAATGTCGAAAAAATAATTAGACAAAGTGTAATGCAGGGGGGTAAGCCCTCCTGCACCCCCCACACCCACCTTACTTTATAATTCTAACTCCGAGATCGCACTACAGAGGAACCATTTCCCGATTCCCACTATAGTGCAATCTGCCCCAGAATGTTGATTGTGCAATGAGCAAAACTCACTGTGCATTCGCTCATTGCACTTTCAAACCTTTTTCCATTCAGCATTTGCAAACTTTGCAAACTGCCTTTCAGAAAATTGCTGTTCGCCCCTGTGCAATACGCACATGTAAAGGTAAACCCACACACACACACACACACACAGACACACCCACACACACAGATACATGCATGCACACCACAAGTGGCACGCATACCTACGCACAATTGGGAAGAACAGCAGTTTGTCTACAGTGCACCTCTGGCATTTCTGAGCAAACCAGAGCACCCAGTAAAATCTCAGTGAGGAAGTGCAGACCCCACATGGAAGGCATTCCAGCTGACCACTCAGAAGCAAACTGGAGAATGAAGAGTTGTAGGACAGCAATACTAACTGCTATGGCACAGTGCCCCCCCCCCCCCAGTACTGAAGACTTACTATGAAACTGGGGATGTCTAGCTCCTCTGAAATGGGTCTGATGTTTTGCTATATGGCTAAGCAGCTATGATCCTTCTCAATGAATAAAACTAAGTGGTTTACACTCCTACATGACATACCATCTGCCAATTAAGAAGTAAGCCACTAATAAAAGAAAAAAATGTCTTCCTCAGGCCAGCATCTGAAATTTGGATGCTGCCTTTTTGAAAGGGTACGTCACAGGCAGTGAACTTTTAAGATCCATGTCTGCAATACATTAAAATGTTAAAGCAGCAGAAAAGAAATGATATCATGCTATGACTTGGCTGCCAGAGTAAAGTCCAAATCTTTCAGCTGCACAAGTTCTTTGTCAAATCATTTTTTTTCCTGGGTGAGATGCAGTCTATCCTAAATGTTTCCAAGACATTTTTTTATTCACATGATAATATACGCTGAGAAATGTCAGACTAGCATAATGAAATTTGCTCCGTATTTAGGCAGTAACTGTGACAAGGCATAGATTTATATCTGGTAATCCCCATTGTGTGTGAAAACTGTAAAGCATACTCCACTTAAGACAATAAAACATGTCTGAAAGAAATGTAAATTTCATGTCAGCTACCACACAACTAAACAGCAGTTGTAGAAGTTGGGAATTTAGTTTAATTTATATTTTAAAAACACTATAGCAATGCTTACAGATTAAGATGCCAAATGTTTTTCAATGACTTCTGTAGAATACAAGCTCATACTGAGTCATAGTGAGAGCAAGAAAAGAGAGCTCTGTAATTGATTTAATTCTTGCTTTATTGAAATGCATTTTACTAAATACTACTTGTCTGAAAATGCATTTATCTGAAATCTGTAATCATATTTCTAGTATTTGATGTGACTCTGAAACTGATTTTAAGATGCTCTCTAAAGATAAAAGGTGGAAAGCTTAGGGAAGATATGAGTAAGTGTTATTCCATAAAATGAACGGTAACCGTTTGGAAATGCCTGCCTCAGTTATTTCTCAAATACAATGGCGGAATAAAATAAATGATGGCAAAAGATGTCAATTCTTATGAGGGTGGGATAAAGAAAGTTAATGCAGCATTACATAATTACAGTTATATTCAGAGTGTAATATCAAATCTGCAGGAAAAAAAAGGATAAAGAATAAATTTGTCTGATCACCTCCATGCTGATTGCTGGCAGGAATTATTTCTTTTTTCAACCTCAGCCTTCTCTCCCCTTCTGTTTTCCTCAGTTCTTGACCTCAGAAGCGTACTGTAGCTTTCATTCTGATCACTTCATTAAAAGGTTCATGTTGTAGCCTCTTACTACTATTTCTACAAATTACAATCTCCTCCATTTTTATGTTTACTTTCCCCTAGACCCTGTGCCTGCCAACCATCTATTCCATTCAGGGACAGTGTGTCCATTTATTATTTATCAAAGTGGTTAGAGCCAGTCATGATTCCACTGTCACTCACGAAACCATGAATAATTTTCTGCATCTGTTTGTTTTTTCCCTAATCATTCTGTAGCAGCTGGCATTCATGTCTGCATTTGCAAGGGCCTACTGGGCCTTCCCCATGTGCGTATACATTCACACACACTTTTACACATTTCTTTCTCCTTCGTAGGCTCTATCTTGAGCCATCCGATTATAAACAGGTATTCAATAGTAGTAAAAGGCTGAGGATTTAGGTTAACTCTTGGCATACTTTTTTACATAGATGAGTATATATGATATCAAACATTGCCCTCTTTTTTCTGTTACTCTTGTCCAGCTACCTGTTAAACATCTAGTCTATGCTGCAACTGTCTGTTCAGTCCTTATCAGTGGACCAAGAGAGAGTTATGGCATTGCAGTCAGCCAGTCAGCCACAACAGGATTTGTTTTGCATATGTTGTAATGCTACAATCTCTCATTGGCTCTTCTAGTACCTTGGATATTAATCAGTCCTGGGTCACCTGGGTCATACTCAGGGCTTTACCCTTTGCACCACTGAAGCCAATACACAGCATGCTGCTTTGAATGATTTCAGACTGGTAGCATAAGGGAGAGAGCAAATTTGGAATGCTGCACACTAACAATTTTAGCATCTTGTTTTGTTTTCCAATACAGCATGCATTTTTAGAACCTTCATTATGCAATTCATGGTATAATAATTAATGCCTAAACTTTACTTTCATTTGGAAGCTGATTTTATTTTTGTACTGATCTGGATAAAGATGATGAAGTCTGTAGCTCAAACAGCATCAGTAAAATGGTGAATAAAATGACTTTCTAATGAGAGATTAGGAAATGTCATTGATTCACAAAACTTTGTCCACAATTCATCAGAATCACTTGATTGCAATCAACAGTTGAGATTAAAAAAATCAACAAAAACATATTATTTTACAGAAGGCAGGACCCCTGCACTCCCACAAACATGGAGGTAGCACCCCCATATCCCCTACTGTTTTATATACCAACTCTATAACTGCAATGGCTCAAGGAAAAGTGAAATTCCCAAGACAGGATAATCTTAATCATTCTAGCCCTAACCCATAAATCACATATTACTGAATAACATTTAAAATGTCAGTCACTAGTGTATCAACCTTAAGTTGGGGACTCAGATAAAAATATGTGCCATATTCCAGTTAATCTCAACTTGAGTATAGGCAATACATTGGGAAAAAGGCCAGTGATTACACTGAACCTAACAAAAATAAATAAATAAACATGTAGAAAGATGACACTCAAAAAGCAAAAGAATGTGAAACAACCATAACTTCACAATAAACCAAGCTACTTAAGTCATTGCAAATGAGCAAAAAATATGTTATTGAAATATCTTAATTTAATTAAAAATAAACTAAACATTGATATAAAAGAGTACTTGACAGTTGAGAATGTTTTACCATTATTAGATATGGAGTATAGTTATGAACAACTGGAATACAAGTAATCAAGGTCAAACCTAACAAACATGAGGATGAAATAACAGATCTGGAAAACCAAAGCTGTAGAAATGATAATGTCATCCTAGTCTTTGTTGGACAAGGCAGAATAACAGATGGCTGATGAATGATTAGGAAATACCAGTATGAAAAAAAAAAAAAATTACCCAAGATGCTTTAAAAAAAAAACATGGCAAGCACATTTGCAGTTAAAATACTTATAAAACTGAAAGTGTTCATCAGGTACTATACACTAAAACAAACTAAATTATGAAGATCTGTGTACACCTTCATAAATTAAACACTTAAGTTATCAAGGTACGATAAATGTTTTGCAATAAATGCAGACTCTGAATGATGCTATGCTTACTAGGAAATATAAACAATGGGGACTTTTTCAGCAGTAGTTCAGAATATCTTAATCTTGAATGTATTTTCCATCTTGTTACAAGTGCTGCAGTGTTTCAAAAAATAATTTTTCTAATTATTTATTATCGTCACCAAAACGAAGCACAGGAAGTGATGAAGCAGTAGTTTCTCTTAGTTTTAAAAAGGGCAGATTTCTGAGGGGTTTTTTTGTATCCTTGGAAGAATGTCAGACACTGTTTTCATGTTTATGGTTAATATCCAGACAGAGTAATTCATGGGATTATGTTCTTTTCTTTTCTTTTTGGTCTTTAAACAACAAATTTTTAATTGTAATGATAATGGCCTGCCTAAGTTGTGCCTTTTCTTATCACTCATGAATATGATACATATGATAGGATAATGGCAAAGATTTTACCAGTGTTTATATATGTAGTAAAAACTAATAATAAATAGTGCTTCACTCTCAGAGTCATAGGCACTCATACACACCTCTCAAAGACTTTTTTTATAAAGCTTGTTATGATAGATTTTATTTTCATAATACATGATATGTTGAAGTTTGCATTATATTTATTAAGCTCTGAGTTTTGCTTTTGTCTGTCTCTCATGCTCTGGTCCTGTGTCAGTACTGGCTTATCTGACAGAACGTGGAATGTTTTTTGTAGCCAGGATAGATGTGGCTGCTCCTATACTTCAGATGTTATACTCCTTTGCCACATAGTAAGTTTTATAAAATTCTGATATAACCCACACAATTAGGATCCAGCTGTAGGAAGGACACTACGGACACTTGAAATGCAGATAAGAAGTTTCATTCTTTTATTAAACGTAACAGAACTTCATCATATAAAATCACAATTTAAACTTCCCCTTTATATTAATGAAAATAACCTATCAGGTTTCATAGTTAATTAAAATTCTCCACATTTAAAAATTATCATTTAAAGAGACATTTCCCTTTTCCCAATACAATTAATATCCACGCAAATAAAACTTACAAATTAGAAATTGCAAAATATTGTGAAAACTTTACAAACTATGGATGAACTCATTTACTAGAATTAGATCAAACTATCTATATGCAAACTTATGAAATTTAAAACTCTAAGACTATGAAACTCAGGAACTGGCTGTTTTTCATTTAACCCCAGTTGTATACTGTTATGTTAAATTCTGTCTGCTTTTGGTGCAAGTAAACTACTTATTGATATTCTATCATTGATCCCTGAGATTTGTGCAGCATTCAGTAAAACTTGCCAAAATGTATCTATATTCTAAAAAGGATGTCCAATTACCACCCCTATCATTCATTTTAACCTCCTCTAAAATGCAGAAAATAAACTTCTTAAAATTAGGACAAGTATTAGCATGTCTAAAAAGGGTGTTAGAACTGTCTTTTTTCTTAACAGCATATGTATGTTGATAAATACATTTTCTAAGTTGGTTCTTAGTCTTTCATATACAGAAAGCACTGCATGACAAGCAAAATGCCACATATACTACTCCTTTTGTATTACAATCAAAAATGCCCTGTACTGAAAGGACTTTGTTGTAATCCCCAATAATCACATTAGTGGTCTCGTAAATTAATCTACACTCCTTGCAATCTTCACACTTCCTCATTCTTCTATGATGGCCTTTTCAACACCTAAATTTGTGTTCTTTTCAAAAATAATTTTTATATTTTTACCCCTTCGGAATACTCTAGGTGCTTGACCCAGTTTGTCGGTCAATTAAAATGTCCCAAACACCCGTCTCCAATTTTTTTCAATTATTTGTCTCATAGTAGGGGAATATTGGTCAAACGTTAAGACACAACTAGTATTGCTATCATAATCTTTCTTAATAACTGTCATTTGAAGGTCTAGCTATCTTAATAAGGGGCATATAACATAGCTCTACCATTTAAAACCAAAGTTTCATGTTCGTCCAACATATGTGGGGAACACTTCCTTTCAGTAAACATGTTTTTTAAAATGGAAAGTTCTATGTTAAAACATCTGTCCTCAGAAATCAATCTTGAAAGCCTACTCATCTGGCCTTTTACTAAATTCTTTTTCTGCCAGTATGGGTGATTACTCTCAAAATGTAAAAACACTGTTGGAATAAGTTGGTTTTCTATAAATGAATGATTCATAACAATTGTTTTCCTTATTTTTGTATAGATGTAAAGCCAGGTAATTGCAACATTCCATGTATAAGTTGGAAGTAAAAGAAAAAAAGTTAGTAGAGGCATTGATGTAACCTATACACTCAGAAATTTTTTCTGTGTTATCATCCCATAAAATAAGGATATCATCTAAAACACAGTAATACTTTTAAATAGATTTCTGGTAAACTGATTCAAAAACAAATTTAGTTTCCCAAAACCACAGTACAATGTTTGCAAAAACTGGGGTTGGCAATGCTCCCATTGCCACTCATTTTATCTGCTTGAAATATTCCCCCTGAAACCAAAGAAAATTATTTTTCAAAACTAATTCCATTACTGTTGATAGAACATAAATAGAGTCTTGTGAAATTCTAGACCCCAAAAATCAAAGCTACAGTGAAGTAGTCCATACCTTCATCATGGGGAATAAACATAAATAAATCCTTTACATTAATGCTAAGGAAAATATTTTCCTTGTATTTTCCTTGTAATCACACTTAGATAGGCATTTAAGCAAATGCCACAAATCTTTAAGCATGTGGTCTTTATCATCAAATAATTCCTTAAGGTGTTGATCTATGAATTTGGCTAGGGATTCCATTTTAGAGCCCTTTGATGTCACAATTGGCCTCATGGGGTATCAGTAATATATTTATGTACTTTTGGGATCCCAAATACTGAAGAAACTAGTGTTTTTTGCACTTTTAAAAAACTCATCTCTCCAGGACTGAACTGGTATTCCAAAAATAGTTCTTCCAACAATAAATCTATTCTATAACTAGCTATATTGACTTTGTTCAAAGATTATGTGATAAAATAATCACTATAATGTATAAATTGCAACATTTTAGCTGTGTAAATGTGGTAGTCGTTCATCACCACCCCTCCTCCACCATCAGGTTTCATAATACTAATTGCATTGTAAGTTCTAATAACACTTCTTGTCCATCATTAATTAAATTAGTGACTTTAGGTTTTGAAATCTCTTTATATGCTGCCCTGATGTCCATTTCTCTCAGTTTTTCAAACAATGCTATGGGGGTAGCAAAAGGGGGGTGTAGAGGCTACTTCTATGTAGTACTGGTAATACATTGTTGTTAACACTTTTTTGTTTTCTAATAACAACCTCAAATTAACATTGCTAGTGAACATTTTAACATCCAGAATGGTGTCTACTACATTGGCTTTTCGATGAAGTATAAAATTAAAACCTCTTGACAGCAATGCACCATGCTTTTCTGTTAAAAAAATGTCACTGTAGATGTATATTTTGAGTCCTTCAAATTCAAAAATGTTATCGGTCACTTCTCTTACCATTGGTGACATGAATTCCACATCCCCTTCAGGTCTATATTAGATTATTGAACATTTAAAAGTTCAAACACCATATGGTCGACACCATATGTTCAAACTCTTAAAAGTTCAAAAATCAAAAAAAAAAAAAAACAGAATAAAATTACCTGAAAGGATAAGCAGGGGGGAAAGCAACCCTGCACCCCCCACACCCCCTTCTCTTTAAATATACCAACTCCAAGATCGTACTACAGTGCAGACAATGGAAAACTTCACTTTCCACACTGTATGGAGATATCCGTTGAAAAGTTTGAACATTTACATGTTCGATCACATGGTGTCGACCATATGATGTTCAAACATGTAAATGTTTGACAACGTAATATAGACCTTCCCCTTCCCTTCCCCATAAACCCTCGGATGATAATGGGAGTTCTGCTGTTGGTTTTCCGTGTTCAGTTCATATGGTTGAGTATGAGGAGTTGATTTGTTCCTCAACCTCACCAATCTTCTGGGAAAGGGAGCAATGTCCTGTTGAAAATTTGGACCCTCTTGCTCATGGAACACACTCTGCTGTCTAGAATATTCTAACCCTTGTTGCACCACACTATCGTCCATCTCAACAAATGAAACTCTTTTGCTGGAGCTGCTCGTAGGAACTGGATAGGCTCATTTTGTTCATATTCTTCATGGTCTCTCAGGAGTTTCTTTTCCTTCCTTTTCTTTGCTATTTCAACATATTGTTTGACCTTGTTGAAAACACTCTTGTATTGCTCTTCATAAGAGGCAAGCAATAAATCTTCAGTGATTTCCCACTGCAAATTGAGAATCTCCTCCTTCAACCCAGTCATTGTCTGCTGATTGTCTCTTAACAAAAGCCTCATAAAATCTAAACCTGTGCGTTTGAACATTTCCAGTAATTCATTGTGCAAAAGGGAGCCATGCTGCATATTATTTATGAAGTTATAAATTCTTAGTCCCTTCGGTACCCATTACACTTTGATGCAATCCGCAAAAAATGTGTTATCCATTTGCAACACCCTGTATTTCTTTAATAGTTTGTCATGCTTATAGATTTCCTGTTTCAGATTATTTTGCATTTCATTCCTGGTGTTGGAATAATGCCCTAAGATTCTATTTTTTAACAAAACATCCTTATTGATATTCTATCATTGTTCCCTAGGATTTGTGTAGCATTCGGTAAAACTTGCCAAAATGTCTCTATATTCTAAAAAGGATGTCCAATTACCACTCCTTTTGTTCAATTCAGCCTTCTCCAAAATGCAAAAAACAAACTTCTTAAATTAGGACAAGTATTAGCATGTCTAAAAAGGGCGTTAGAACTGTCTTTTTACCTAACAGCGTATGTGTGCTGATAAATATGTTTTCTAAGTTGGTTCTCAGTCTTTTCTATATAGAAAGCACTGCATGACAAGCAAAATGCCACATATACTACTACTTTTGTGTTACAGTCAAAAATGCCCTGTTTGTATTGTATAATATAAAATATTGTATATTTTTAGATAGTTATCTCCCTATTAGTTTAGTCTGTATCATTGGGGAGTGTTTAACTAGTATTATGTGATTAAATGAGTGAGGTATTACAAGCAGGCCTGGATATTTCCCAGTGTATATTTTCTCACAGAAGATCATGCAGGACAAATCTATTAAGTTTTTTCCAGAATATTTGGGAAACTGTTGACTTGAGTTAATCAGTGGATGTGATGTATTTGGATTTTGTCAAGGCTTTTGATTCTGTTCCACACAGCAAGATAATCACCATAATGCATAATATTAATATCAATGGCTACATTATAAATTGGGTTGTAAACTGGTTGTTTAATAGCACCATTTGAGGATACAGTGGCTGCTGTGTGGGGGAGTCTGTCAGGAGCCGATACTTAATCTTATCTTATTTACCTTGTTTAAGTCTGATTTTCCAGCACAGAATGGCATATAGGTTAGCAAGTTTGCTGTTACTATCAAGATTGGGTTGATTGTAAATCCAGGAAATAATCAACCTAGCATGCACTAGTATGTGGATGCCTTGAATATGAGTCAACGAATAAACATATGGAATTTAATGCTAACAAATCAAAAGGTTTACACTTTGGTAAAAGCAATCTCGGCTATCTATATGCTATTAATAATATAACCGTAAGTGGAGAAGACAAGATTAGGGACCTGGGTACCATTGTTAAGGGCAGGCTTAAATATGATGACAATTTATTACCAGTAACCAGAAAGTGTTACTTGGTAATAAAGGGCATCTCGTACAGTGTTACTAGTAGGGATGAAAGAGTCCTATGCCCTCTTTATAAAGTGGTGATGAGATCCAGTATAGAATACTGTACCTGTGTGTCTATAACTCAGCTAAGCAAACTGGAAAGGATCCACAAGACGGATCATTAGAGGAAAACATTTAGGCTCCAGGAATAGGTTTGAGATGCAGTCCTTATTTTCTATTGGCTATAGATTGATTGGGGTTGATCTTATTCTTATCTATAAATGTAAAGACAATGCCATTTTTTTCAGCAGCTGTAGGGATATCAAGTCACATTCAAACAGAAAAGAATAACTTCTGTAACACTGTTCTTGGAGCAAGATCATTCCACAGCACAGCAGGTAACTTATGGAATAAATTATGTTTAAGAATTAGAAAGGCCACTAATTTAGAAATTTTTAATAGAGGTGTAGAAGAATAGTTTAGAAGCAGGGTATATGACTAATCAGTGATAGGTGGCAATCTCATGTAAGGGCTCCTCTGAGGTTTAGAGTTTGAGATATGTATATGCACAATGAGCACTAAACTTTGAGATACTTTACCAGGCTGGACTCTTTTCTAACACTCTGAAGTTCAAAGTCTGCAGAATATTTACTAAAATTCCTGTATTTCAGTTGTATGGTTCCAAGCTGCATTCTATGAAATGGTGCTAGTACTTTATATTGAGCTAACAAAAGCTCATTAGCCATGTGGGTATAATAATGGAGCCAGTTAGTGCATCTGTCTGTGAACTATTGCTGATGTGCAATGCTCTATCCCAACATATTGCTCCTAGCCAAGCAGATCACGGTGACAATGAGGCAACTGAACAATATGCTTGTGTATGCAACATGCATATGCCTATGGCACCATGGTGCAGCACTATGGCTAGTCTTACTGTCTTAGCTACGGACATGCAGTAGTGCCACAGTGCTTTTGTGATACATGATCCACAAATATGGATGTACTATTTTGCTCCTCAGGTGGACCAAAGTGAGTGATTATTACCGTGAAATGCAGGGCTCCAGCACTGTGTACCGGGAAGAGCAACTGTGTGACTATGGAGTTAGTTAGGGTTAGGAGTAGGAAACATTTGTGAGATGGCAC
Source organism: Protopterus annectens (assembly GCF_019279795.1). Classification (NCBI taxonomy): domain Eukaryota; kingdom Metazoa; phylum Chordata; order Ceratodontiformes; family Protopteridae; genus Protopterus; species Protopterus annectens. The sequence goes on along the minus strand of NC_056745.1, from coordinate 321,825,035 downwards.
TCAGTGGGGCTTCTAAAGCTTTTGGCATTGCTTCCCCAAACCCAAAACACACACACACACAAAAACTTCTTTTTATTTTACCCAGTATAAATTCATACAAGCTAGTACTATGACCGGTATGTTTACAAAGAAACATTATAAAACATGACATACGGAAAGTACTAGTAGACCAGAGTCAATCAGTAATGCCTATTATATGCTGGTGATTTTCAGATGTACTGGTTTTCAATATATTCTGTCTAAAAGGAGGCTGAAGGATAAATTAATTAGGGGCCTTTAGAGCTATAAGTTGGTTTTATATATATATATATATATATATATATATATATATATAGAGAGAGAGAGAGAGAGAGAGAGAGAGAATGGGGCAGGTTGTGTGAACTGAATAGGGATGTTAATAGAGGGAGGGGAGAATGCTTATTGGGTTAGGAGCATTCACAAGCAGCTATTGTAAATATATGATGTATGCGCATGTGTGGGGGTGAGTTTGAAGGTGGTTAGAGTGCATTTTGTGATAATTTGTAGAAGGGAATTTCATAATGTAGGTCCTACCACTCAGAGACATATCAAGAGAATGGCAAAGGGATTATCTGCCCTGAGTGGAAGTTGTTAAGTGGACAGTCGCCATTGTCGAACAGAGTTGTAGCTGGGTCACTTTGCCCTGGGGAAAGGGAAATTGGACCAAAGGAAAAATAGAAATGTCTTCAACAACTAATGAATGAAAAATAAAAGAAACACATAAAATCAAACCAACAAACACCAGCACCCTGTTATATGAGTACTTTTCTCTCATCCATACAAGTAAAGCAACTTTCAAAAAAAGCAGCTTGCCTCTGCAGACATCAACGCAGTCCTGTGTCCAACATCTTGGTGAACCACATCTGTAATCTCAAATAAGCTACAGTACTAACTTCTTCCAACCTCTTCTGGCAAAAATAATACTGATGCAATGTGGATCATTTGTAATCATCTAGTCAGATAGCATCTGAAACTCTAAACCTCTCTTCACTAAGCCTTTCATGGTCCATATATATATATATTTTTTTTTTCAGTACAGAAGAGGTGAAAATCAAGGTTATGTGTCAAGATGGACATAAAAAAATACTACACTAGTGAAAGTGTAGTGTGAACTGGAATATCCTTCCAAAGGTAATAATGCACCATTGGTTGCAGGCAAGTTCATTAATTACTGAAGCAAAAAAAGAAGTAACTATAGTAAGAAATTATAGCTACCTAGTAACTTGTAGCAGCTCTTGGCTGGGCTGCACATTCTGCAGGCTTTCTTCCAACAGTAAATTTGTATATTCTTACACATCTACACTTCTCTTAATAGAATCATTTCTGCTAGTCAACAATGTGGCGTCACTTCTTGTTTAATAGGGCACAACAACTGTGCAGATGTGTTCCTATGGGATACTGGAAAGGTCATTCAGATCACCGAATGATAAAGCTTACTGAAATCAGGATAGTGTTAGTTAGTTTTGGGGCATCACGCAAGCTCTCAAAGGTGTAACAAAAATTCAGTGGCAGGTCCATGGCACAGGAGTAAAGGCACAAAAAACACAAAACATAAGACATACTAAAACCAAGAGGGTGGCGGATGTCATGACAGGAAAAGGGAAGTTATACCCTAACAGCCTTTGAACAACACAGACTCTAATTTCTTAATCATAAGCATATATTGTGGCTGCATTACTCTCAGGCATGCTTTTCTGGATCTGATGTTCATCAGTATATTATAATGAGTCTGATATCATGTTTCACAAATACTTTCATGCTTAAATTGATCATAACATATGAATTTTGTAACCTTATAGCCTATGAGATTAAAAATGCTATCAGATCTATTTTGTATGAAAATAAGTAAGGTTGTTTTGATGTGTCAAGTGTTTTCAGCATTTGTAGTTTGTAGAATTAAAGTTGACTTAGATCTCTTGCAAGAGTATGGCTTCCTCCTCTAGGTTATTAGTCAAATAGCTGCAATATAGTTTCTAGATATGCTGGGTATTATACTTGAAGAGGGCACTAGTTCTAATGCTTTGTCCCCTGTACTGCTTTACTCATGTGTACTAACTCTAACCTTACCACTACCCCTAACTGTAATCCTACACATTAGGATACTAAATATCCTTTTGCTAATGGTACTGCTTAACAAAACACACACACTTCAAGCATAAAACTAACCAAGCAAACCAATATATCTATCACCTTCACTATTCCTAACTCTAACCCAAACCTGCAAGCACTTGTACACAGGCACTAAACCCCAGTGCTTTTTGTTACAAATGAAGGTTTTCACAATATTCCCCACTCCCACTCACTTTACATTTGATAATGTACAATTTTAATATTCCACCACTTGACAAAAATGTACATTCCCCCAATTCTGCCACCTAATTTTTTTCAGCAAATGGCAAGATTAACTAAACAATCTGAATTCAAATATATAAAAATGCAACAGCATGCTGAATGACAAGGAACAATTACCCCCCCCCCATAAAAATGTCTTTCCTTAACCAGCATCTGCCTTCCATTTTTTTAGAAACATACAGGCCCCACAGTGCATGAAAAAGTAAAGCATTCTATTTTATTAGATGCAATACTGATTTTGGGGGCGGCCACAGTGGTGCAGCGGTCAGCATTGCTGCCTCACAGCAAGAGGTTCTCCAGTTTGATCCTCTAGCTAGATGAAGAGTACCATTCTACGTTTAGGTAGTTCAGCTCATGCTCTAAGAATGTAAATAGGTATATATGCGTGTGTCTGCATGTATTTATGTTTGTTTATGTGTGTGTGTGTGTGTGTGTGTATGAGAATGTATATGTTTCTATATGTGTATGTGCATTCATGCACTTGTGTGTGTGTTTTTGTCTCTCTGTTACTGTGTGTGTATATCCATGCATTGAGTGTATATGCACCACAGGATCACAGGATCATAGGAGGTTACTAGGCTAACTGCCTCAGGGCCCTTACAAGCCTAGCCAAGTTCAAAAAGCAGACACTAAAATCAGCACCTATTGCCCCGTGTTGAAGAATCACTGAGTACTATGTTACATTTCTCTTGTTTTAACAACAAACAAAACTGCATTATTGTTAAACATAAAAACTATTGCCAACAAATAAGTAGAAGTGGGTTTCACAGCTCAAAGACTTCAATATGTACTTCAGCTTTAAGAAAGAAAGCAAAGAGCTCCATAAAAAGTGGCACAGCTACAAAACTCACGTCCTTCAGAGACAGCCAAAGAATTATCAGGGGAAGATTACATCATTACAAACATACAGTACAGAAAGAAAAGAAACGAATATGCCAGAGTAAAATGACAAGTCATCATAAACTTAAAACCAAGCACAGGACAGAATGTGGTTAGTATTCAAATGTGGATGTTACAAGCATAATTGTAAACATATTAACATTAAGTAACTCATTAAAGACAAAAAATACTTTCCAAAAAAAAAAAAAAAACAGCCAAGAAGCACTTCTGGCAAGGAAATCATGTGCTACATTTGGCAAAATGATGAGGTAACATGAATCATAACAAAGAGCACTGCTGGCTAGAACATATGTCACAATAAACATAAATAATTATAAACATACTACAAAATGATTAATAAGCTGCAAATGCTACACCACACAGTAATTCAATATATTTAAAGATGGATGAAATAGTCTAGATCTAAGTAAAGGAAACAAAAATGAAGCAGAAAAACATTAACAAAGGATAAGATCATAGTGAGGTCTATAAATGACCACAGATCAAGATCACATTTTTAAAAAGAAAATCTGGATATTCAAATGTGTCCTCTGATATTCTGAAGTTCCCACAAATCAAAGTAAAGAAAGGAAAACATAAAGCAGGTAAAAATACCCATATGGGATGTCAGTCGACCTGCTGACTTCTAATGCACCTTCTCTTGAGAGGTTCCAATAGAAGCTACACAATTTTGTCTCACTCTGGACCCAGTAGAGATGTAAATAACAGATGTGTTACTCATAGCAGTGCATCAAGCATGCAGATTGTGTTCATCTTTTGGCAAATATTAAAGGCAGTGGTACAGAGATATGACATACTTGGCCACTGAGTGCCAGCTCATCTGACAGGGAACAGAATTTGGGAGTCATAGCTCCTACCCATGGTCCAATTTTGAGAGAGAAAAGTTGCCCCCAGAGTGTTACCATTGTTATTACTGCTGTCAGTATATCACAAACACCTTGATGTGAGGCTGTTATGAATATTACCATGGGCAGGTAACGTACATCCGTTAGTCATTTTTTTCATATGCGTGATCTTTGAACTTGCCATGTCACAAAATGCAAATTTGCTGCATTAAACATAGTGCTGTAAACCACAAGTCCATTACTGTTGTTTTTTCCATTTTATTAAGCAGAAGTCTTATTACATCTCTCTCTCAATCATGCATCTTCTCCTACCCAAACCACTAAAATAATACTACCTGGTGATAATCAGTCAGGAGGGTACATTCCAGAAAACTACATCCGAAACATTACATCATGGATATTAAAGGAAAAGAAATACAAGCCCATGCAACCATAGTATGCAAACCATCTCTGACCAAAACCACATTAACTAATGCTGGGAGTGCATCTTTCCATGTGTTAGCAGTTCCATAAAGGGACAGGTATCTTCTCCACATGAATCTAGTATGAAATAAGAATACCATCCTTCATCTTCCCCTCAAATGAAGAAAGTAGTTCTCTTTGCCAGTAATACTTCCACCTAACCTTTGCTGCAGAACTACCTCCAATATAAAGTCTCATCCTGGTGACACAGAGCTAGAAGATCTTCAGCTTCCCTGTACCAAATTCTCATTGACATTCTCTGGGAGCAACTCAAGTGCATCAAGGGTTTCATAATTAATTTTAAATAGTATTTTTAGCAAATGCTCATACTTTGGCTGTTTCATAATGTCTAGGACATCCCTTTCTAACATAGAATCTTTGGAGACATGAGTCATGAAAAATTATACCATCATCATAAAATTCAGCCTTATATGATGACTTTTTATACACTGGGTAATTTTCTGATGCCTGCTTTATACACAGAGGAGCAGAAGCTTATTGCAGTACTAAACAGGTATAAGGCAGGCAAACAGTCCTGGATGGATGCACAACATGTGGCATGTACACACACACACACACACACACACACACACACACACACACACACACACACACACACACACACACACACGCACGCACACACACACACACACACACACACATGCATACATATGCACACACACACATGCACACATATGCAAACACACATGCACACACACGCAGGCACACTCACACTGCATATACAAATCAACATCAGAACATTGACCACCACAAAGAATTCCACAATAATGAGCAAATCATTCTGAAAAACACAACACTGGAGTACACTGAACAATACAAGTATGAAACATTGAAACTACCTAGCACTGCAGACCCAGAAACAAGTGTTAACATGGGTCCTGCAAGGACAGTAGTCCCAGATATTTATATTGCAGTCCTTACACATTGTGTTTTGGTATGATTTTTTACAATATTGTAGGATTTGGATTTCCAATGGTTGAAGTCCCTGTAGTAAATCTGCATACACACCTGTCGGAAGTTTACAGGTTCACCAGTTCTCCTGTCTGCATGCCTTTGAGATACTAGAGAATAGAAGAGACCTCAGCAAAATCCCCCATAAATACAAGGAAGATGAGAGGATGCCATGCAGAAGACATCTCCCTGGGAAATGAGCTGGAATGGAAAATCAGTGAATGCTAAACTGTACAATGAAAGTTGAATGGTTCGTGATACAGTATCATAAGATATGCAAGTCTGAACCACAAACGATTAACTAGTAGTTATGATGATGTATAACCAATCTGCAGGAAAGCCTCCGCATATAGATGGTATTCCTGTGGAAGTTTGGAAGCTATTAGGGAAGAAAGTAATAAAGATCTGGAAGGTTTTGTTTAACAGCATTTTAGAAGGGCAAGAAGCACCAACATCCTGGAAGAAAGCTGTGGTGGCTGTTATACCTAAAGACTGTAACAACCCATCACATCCAGCTTCATATAGGCCCATTTCAATTCTAAACCATGATTATAAAGTGTTTATGTCTGTAATGGCTAAAAGAATGGAAAAGGTGATGCCAAAACTGGTAGACATGGATCAATGTGGTTTTGTGAATGGGAGGCAAATATTAATAGAACAATGCTTATCCAGAGGGAAGCAGAATGTAAGAAAATACCACTATTGTTGTTGGGTCTTGATGCAAAGAAAGCATTCAGCAGAATAAGCTGGGATTTTATGAGTAGGGCAATGGAAGAATTTGCATTCCCCAACACAATAATAAAGTTAATTAGGAGGTATATGAGGAATCAGAGGCAAACATTTGAGTGGGAGGGTTCCTCTCTGATAAGTTGTGCCTGAACAGAGGAACCAAGCAAGGGTATCCTCTTTCCCCGTTGTTATTTGCATTATATTTATTACCATTGGCAAAGAAAATAAGGGACTCAGAAATTCAAGGATATAATTAGCATGGTAATCAAGAAAAGTTGGCTTTATTTCCAAATGATATTATTCTGAACCAGATAAAATGAGAAAAGGACATTTCAGTGCTGTGGAACATTCTGAGGCAGTTTCAAATCTTTCAGGGATACAAAATGAATGAAGATAAAACAAAGGCAAGAGCTGTAAACTATGTACCCACACACAAATGATTTCATCAATACCCATATTTATGGGGCTATGAAAATATGAAGTACTTAGGAGTATGGGTTAAAAGAGATTGTTTTATGGCAGCTAAGGATATGTGGGAAGTCATTAAACAAAAGATAATACAAAAACTGAGAAATTGAAAGCTCTGTTTTATGGATATGGAAAGCAAGATACTGGAAGTGAAAATATTTTCAGTCCCTGTTGTTTTATACACAGGCCAGGACTATTTTTATCAACAGAGTAGAAGTGGTAGAATTATTAATATTGAGTTGAAAGATTTTATCTAGAAGGTGAAGAGAGCAAGAGTCAAGTGGAATAAGTTGATCCTTCCCATAGAACAAGGTGGTTTGGGATTACCTGATTTGAAGAGGTTTTTAAGAGCTACACAGTTAAGGCACCTATACATAGCATAATCAGAACAATATAATTCAAAGTAGAAAGAGATTATGGTGAAACAGGGAAATCTCAAAAAATAAGGAGAGCCTGGGATTTTGGATGCAGATCTTTAAGGAGAATAACAATAACCATACAGAATATTATATTCATAAAGTAGGAGAAGGTATTCTAAGAACAAAGCCAACACAGGAATGGAGAAAGGAGATTCTGCCAATAGGGATGACTGCAATTAGGGGTACAGAGAATAGGCAAGAGGAGGTTAGAATTTACTAGAGAAAACTGGCAAAGGAACCAAAGTATTGGAAGCAAATAATTAGAGAGGGAAATGTAATAGAATGGTAAGAGGAAAATAATACGTTTGGACTGCAGGCTAGAGATTGTCTTCCCTATGAAGGACTGATATCAGATAATAAAGAGCTGAAGGATTTTATCTGGGAGAGGAAGACGGTAAGAGTCATGTGGAATAAGTTGATTCTTCCAAGTGAACAAGGCATTTTGGGATTACCTGATTTGAAGGGGTATTTCAGAGCTACACAATTAAGGCTCCTATATATAGCACAAGCAGAAACCTATAATTCAAAGTGGAAAGGGATGACGATGAAACAGGGGGAAGCTCAGGAAACAAGGAGAGATTGGGATTTTGGATGTAGATCCTTAAGAATAACAATAACCATACAAAATATTATATTCATAAAGTAGCAGAAAGTGTTCCAAGAACTAAGCCAACACAGGAATGGAGTAAGGAGATTCTGCCGATAGGGATGACTGCAATTAGGGATACAGACAACAGCAAAGAAGGGGCTAGAATTTATTGAAGAAAACTAGCAAAAGAACCAAGGTACTGGGAGCAGATAATTAAAGAGGAAAATGTAATAGAATGGGAAAAGGCCACAAATTTGTTTGGGCTGCAGGCTAGAGATTGCCTTCCCTATCAAGAATTGATATTATAGTACAGGCAAAGAGAAGGAAACAGAGGGATCCTAAGTGAAAACTAGCACTGGTAGAGTTCTTAGTAGAATCTAGAACAGAAGCTACTGTTAAAAAGGGGAAAATTAGTAGGGCATATAAAATATTACATGATAATTATAGGAATCAATCAGAGGAGGTTAGAAAGGATTGGGAAGAGACTGGATAAGAAATTCACAAGGAAACAATAGGAGGATATATGTATGGCTCCCAAATATGCAACAAAGTCTAGAAGATTTAGGATTTTTTTGAAAGCTTTTGCACAGGTATTTGTATACCCTAAGCAAACTCCATGGAATTTTCCTCAGGTAGATAGCAAATATTAGAGGTGCAATGAGGAAGAAAGAAATAATTAGGAATGTATTTTTGGGGAGTGTAATGAGTTGGCAGACTTTAAAAATTCCTTGCAGCCTAGTCTGTCAGAAATACTCAGTGAGCAAACAGTGTAACTAAAGATTTTTTTTTTTTGAGGTATGATACAGAATCAGAATTGCCTAGATATAGTAAGGTTTTCCTGAGTTTAATTCTGGTGGCTGCCAAAAAAGCAATTGCTAAAAATATTGGAATCAAATGTGTAAACCAACAGTACTAGAAGTGAATATAGCAACAGAGAAAAAAAGAACTGGAAGTGGGATCTTTAGCAAAGGGTAAGAGCAAATTATATAGAAAAAGGGGAAAACATACAACATAATGTTTTGGAGGAGGAATGAAGTTTAAGGGAAGGCAGGAATTGAATGAGGTATGTAATGCTTGATTGACAATAACTATGTAGAAGATTATATGCAATATGTAATGTTTGCAAATAAAAAATATGTCAATATGGTTTGTTTTCATTTATATAAATGTATGATTGTCAATGTCATAAGTGATAATTCAATAAAGATGTTTCTTGCTTAAACAAAACATTAATTAAAATATACACACACACACACAGACACACACACACAAACACACAATCATTCACTCATACGCTATGTTACAGAATAGCAGGTAAATGATAATTGTCCAGCAAAATGACCCTCCCTTCCCTAGCTTTATGGTATGCTGCAACCAACCAAATTTCATTGATAAACAAATAACACAAATTATTGCTTGCCCTTAGAATAAGTCAAACTTCAAATATTTGAACTGTAGTCATAGCTTAAGCAGTAACACATCAAAGCGTAATATACCCACAGTAAGTTGTACCAGGAAGATGCATAAACTAGCAATACACAAAACAGCTACAAGCATTCAACATTAAATAATAGAATTATTTACTTTAAATAAAGGAATGCCTTTCAAAATAAATATGCTAACAATCCACACACACACACACACACACACACACACACACTGCACAAATAACTAAAAATAAATATAAAGATAATGTTAGAAAAAGATCTAATAATTAAACTAGAAACTAGAAAGTGTCTGCTCCTGACTAAAAGAAACATTATCCTAGTGATTCATTAACAGCTCCATTGAGAGCTGTATGTCTGCCTCTCTAAAATGGCTCCTCTTCCATGATGTCATATCCTGCAATTCAGAGGGAAATTAGACACAGTGAGGTAAGACTTTATTATGGGCTAATTTGCATGTCTCTGAATTATCCAACCTACCACAAAGTATAGATCACCGTTTCCCATGGTACGTAATCTCTTTGCAACCCCATTGTAGAAGCAGAGACACCCCCCCCAGTCACTCTCAAACACACAAGTACACAGTAAAATTATACAATCACTAACGCCATGTACCCCAAACCTGTCCCTGTTGTCAGATTACCCACAATGTCTCATTTACACCCTGCTAATTCATGAATGATTACTGTTTGGTCATTAATGCCAGACATTTAGGTTTTACAGTTCACATCCTTCAGTAAATGCATACTAAGGAATCTCTCCCCCACATATGTGAAGATATTTTGCAGCATTTCATAATGCTGGAGATCCTCAATATGTTAAAGAAAACACCTGCTGGCTAATGCAGAGGGCCCCTGTATTAAGGGTGCATGGTTCAAATCCCTTTAATGCAGAGGGCCCCTGTATTAAGGGTGCATAGTTCAAACCCCTTTTTATTATTCTTTGTTTTTAACAGCCCCTTGTGTTTAGGGGTTCCCGCACCTTTTATTTAATGTGCCTTTACAGTGATCCATAGTGACTATCCCTGGTGTTTTGTGTTCCACCCGTTTCCCCAGTCCCCATAGTGGTTTAAGTGCTGCTAAGGCATGAATGTTATACAGTAATTCCTGGTGTCAAGTGTTCATCCCACCTCTAACTCCCCAAGTGTTGTTAATACACAAGTCTTATAAAGTAATCTCTGATGACTACTAGTCACCCCATTTCCATAGTACAGTTATTCCTGGTGGTTAGTGGTTGTCCCACACCATGCTGTAACCAATGCTTGCTGGTCTAGGGGTGTGTGGAGGTATAACAGCCACCCCAACCCACACTCACACACATAAACATCAAACACAAACTCACGCAGCCTCTTACGCAATGGATCACACTCACAAACTAATTTATTCATCCATTTACACCCATATGTGCACACACACACACACACACACACACACACACACACACACACACACACACACACACACACACACACACACACACACACACACACACACACCACACCCCCGATCCCTTTATGCAATCCTCTAGGCAGGCACACATGTGCACATATGCATGCACACGCACGCACACACACACACACACACACACACACACACACACACACACACACACACACACACACACACACACAAACACACACACACACGCATGTGCGTGCGTACACTCACATATGCACACACATGAACACACACACACATGCACTCACACTCACATACACATTAAATGATACATGCAGCCCCTCATATACACTCACTCACACACCTCCCAACCCTACTGTTCCATTAAACTCCGCAGTATGTACTTATACAATGGCTAAACATGGCAAACTACAGTGATTTGGTAGGAACAGCCTTGCTAATCTACATGGCCAAGTGATTCTATGAATCAATCAGCACAAAAATGCCTTCCTGGAAGAGATTCTGGAGGAGAAAGAGCATGTGGCTAATTAGCATATGCCCCTCCCTCAGACTGTTTTATTAGCACATAGCACATAGCACATAGCACAGCCTCAGAGACAGTTCAACATGGTGGTGCATGTCTTCATGCTAGAGCACTATGTTATGGCTGTTTCTGAATTCTCCCCATATCTTTATTGTCTCTGGCCTTTAAGTCCAAAATACTATTTTCAAAGATCTTAGATAAAATAATGCATCTTGAACTCTGTCTCCATGAGTATGCATCTTGAACTCTGTCTCCATGGGTATGCTCCAGCAGGGTCTATTTTACATCAGCGAACACTTAAAAAAGCAAATGCTGATTGATCGAACTTATGTAAGTGAAAGCTTACAATCTCGAACTGTCAGAACAGCAATTTTTTTCCTAGGTAAAAAAAATCGCTGATCTAAAACACATACACACAAGCACACCAAACAAACAGCAATCCATACACATACACCTAAAATCTGACACCTAACCCTACACTAAACTATACACACACCACTAACTATCCACTTACCTCAACCCTAACCCTAAGGTCTGTCACTATCGCACACTCACCTCACCTGCTCCCTAACCCTAACTCACCTAACCCACCCTAACCCTCACGTCCACACAATCGCACACATACCTAACCTGCGCCCTAACCCTAACTCACCTAACCCACCCTAACACTCATACCCACGCAATCGCACACTTACCTGAATCCAACCCGTAACTTTCCACCACAGCACTGAAAATACTGAAGCAACAAAAACAGACAACCAAATTCTTTCCCTAGGAAAAAAATTTGGGTTTCTGTTGCTTTGATATTTTAAACATTCGCTTACATAGGTTCGATCAATCAGCGTTCGCTTTTTTAAGCATTCGCTGATCTAATATAGACCCCTCTAGCAGGCAAAGCAGCAAATCATGTAACTTATTCCAGTAACTTTTTGAACTAGCAGCCAGTCCCTCCATTTACAAGCCATGAAACAGGACTTTCTGTGGCTTTGTTTTGAACTGTATAAAATGCTCTTTCTGTTTGCATGGTTACATACTTCTGGGGGAAGACACAGAGAGACAGAGTCTCAACAAGCTATTGTTATGCTAATAAGGCAACAACATCATATGTTATAATCAGAATCTCAAGTATGAGATGTTGCAACAGTGCACACATTTGTAGAGCACATTTTAGTCTCAATTTAAACTGCAGTACATTTACACAGTAGTAAATGCAGTTATATACAATTTTACACATTTTCTTTTATTATATTTTACCGGAAAGACACATATAATGCAGCTCTTTTTACTTTAATCTTTTTATTTTTAACAATTATTTATACACCCTTTTGATATCCGCAGTAGTGCAGCTGTAGCAGTGTTGCCTCACAGCAAGAGGTTCTCACCTTCGATTCTCGGCTGGAGTGCAGGGAGTGCCTTCTGTGTGGAGTCTGCATGTCCTCCCCGCAGTTGGGTGGGCATTTGAAACACATGCGTAAATCAGCGTGCCTTCGTTGAAGGTTGAACATCCCCTAACCGGGAAAAGCCGAAAGACAAACAACATTTATACAACCTTTTGATACAGTTCTAACACAACTATCTTACTTCTTGTGCATTTTCCTTCAGAGAAAAATAAAATTTTCCTCATTTAATAACAGTTATCCTTAACATCACCCTCCTTCTTAGGTTCAGTAAGTGTTATTGAGAAACCTTCAAGAAATTAAGCCAGAGGTAAAAGATACATCTCATGATACACTCACCTAGTTTCTTCTTTTGAAAAACACCTGAGTTTTTGATGACAAGATAGAAAACTTTTGACATTTTACCCAGCATCTCTACTCCCTGATATATAACCCTTCCTGTTTGACTATCTTTTATGTCCCAGTTCATATATGGCATGCCACCAACTGTGCAAACCACAACTGCATTCCCTGCCTTAACAGCCTTTTGACACTGCTCACAAGCTTTGCAGTACCCTTTATGTCTTTAGTAACAGCTGACTCCTAAAAGTGTTGCATGAATCTCATTTTTATACTTTCTATGTTCACATAGCCAGAAAAAGAAATACTATGAGCTGTGGCATGAAGTGCTTGATGACAGGCTCTAGAGACTGCTACCTGCTACCAAATATTTCCTCAACCCCCATCTTTAACAGTCCACTTTATATATAAGAACCCTTTTTCCCAGTATACAGGCTCCTTCTGCCTCTGAGTATTTTGGAGCTCTGTTAGCTATTTCTCTCATATTTTGTTTCTAAACTGAGATCTGACAGCTGTGTCTGCCTTGACTCAAAGAAGAGTTTAAAACCTTATCCACTGCTCTTGGTCATACTGGTACTGATTACAAACCTTTTCAAATGCCCAAATAAAACTGTTAAAGTCATCCTCCTATTTATAATGAGGAAACAATTCAGTGCTTACCTTGGCATCTAGGGGCTGGTTCTGCCCGTACTTACCTGCCTTTGCGGAAGGACCAACATCTCCTTTCCACATTGACACTACATTGCTTTTTCTTCAGTTTCTGTCTCTCTTTGTTCAACCCCCCCCCCCCATTCTATCTCTCTGCTATCTCTTGCTTTGCATCTCTACCTGTTTCATTCTCTCAGCTGCATAATGTTTTACCTATGGCTTTAACTTTAGTCTTTTCAGTTCAACTTGCATTTCCACTCATCTCTGGATGGACTAGAATGCTTTACTGTGACCTAAATACACTGTCTGGTTCTCTCCAACTTCAATAGATTATGTTTCAACAATACACAAGGTTGCTGCTGCGTCCTCCTTGAACATACTAACAAATAAAATTCCTTTGGTTAAGGTATACTTAAATGAGCAGTGACACTGATTTTTTTTTATACTTTGCAGAGTTCACTTTGCCTCTTTCTTATCAACTCTGATGAAAAACAAAATAACTGCTGTATATCTATCTTATGGCTACAAGGATGTACCTACTTTCTGGTGATCAAAAATTTTCCAGGCTATGTAAGTCTAGTTTACAAGATCCATCAGCTGCCTATTAACTAATATCTGATGGGTAGGGACTACAGACTTTAACTTCCACACAGATTTTGTCAATAATTATATGACAGAATTAGATATATGAGGTTGGTTCTCAAAACTGTTACCCATAAATATACAAAGAGTAATTAATCTAAAGAGTATATGGCAAATATTCATTGCTGTCTTGAGTAATCTCCATGCCACACCTAAATAAGCTTTACACTGTGCAGCTACAACTCACAGTTATAATCATTGGATTCCCGGGATTTCTCCAACTCACACTAAACCTAGGGGTTTCAGTTAAATCTTACCAATAATAATTAAAACCTGACCAAATTTATTTTGCACACACATACTCACACAGTATTTTCTAGAATGGGGTTAAATTGTAATTCAGTAGCACCACTGTCCTCCCTTACTGAGCTATATATTATGACGCCACAAGACAAATTACATTGGCAAGCTAAGAATACAAATTACTGTTTATACTTAAAACTAGCCAGCCTTCAAAATATATGAAAGCTAAGAATAGCTTAAGCAGTAACATGTCAAACAGTGAATGCCCACAGTTAGTTTTATCAGTAAAATGCATAAACTCTTAACCAAAGTAAAACATTGATGCAAGCAGTCACAGTTAAAAGATATGATACTTTAATTCAAATAAGAAAGTTAAACCATTTATTTTCTAGATAAGAATATAAACAGTACAGGGCTTGCACAAGAAATTGAAAATAAAACATTCATACAAACAGATAATGCTCAAAATGTATAACATCTAAACTATTACCTACCTGCTTCCAGGTAAAAGATACAATGTGTTCTTGCTCCCTCTGGCTTTTAAGTGCAAAACAGAATTTTCAGAGTCCTTACAGGCAGTAATACAGTTTGAGCACTATTTCTATAGGTATGCTTTACCATGGCAAAGTGGTGTGAAGAAGGATAATTGATAAAAAGAAGAAGGTTGTTAGAATAAAAAAAAAACAGTGATGCATTTATGCATTTATTTTGGATAATAAGAAAGGTAAAAGAAAGATAAAAATAATGATAAATAACATGTTATTTGAAATACGTAAAAATGTAAAGGAAGAAAGGGAGAAAAAGAAAAGGGACAAGATTGAAGAAAAAAAGAAGTTGAGAATAAAGGAAGGAATTAAAATAAGAAAAAAGGCAATAAAAGAATAAATAGGTCTGAAAATGTTTTATGAAGAAGTGGATTTGTTCTGGAGAATTTTATTAGAAAAGTTACTGGTGAAAGGGAATATGAAATATACAGTAATAGAGGAAAGAAAATGCATTAATTGCAATAAAGAAGAAACAGCAAGTTTTTCAAATTGTAAAAAAATGAAAAATGTTGGGGAAAATGAATATAGATGGAAGGATTTAAATGTATAAATATGAATATGACATTATATGGGAAATATAATAAAGAAACCTATACTAATAAATGGGATAAAGTATTGTTTGTGACAAAATAGGTGATGTGAAGAAAGACTGAGGAGTTGTTATATAACAAGAAAAAGGAAGATGATGATGTATTATCTGAAATAAGAATCCAGTGGCTCTACTCAACAGAGGCACTGGGAACTAAGGTCGGGTGGCACGATGCCAGGGTAATCCTATGGCTAGTCTTGTAAAGGCCCCAGGGCCATTACCCTAGTACACACCTATGAAGGTAAAGAAAGGGTGGAGGAGAAGTAAATATAAAAGAAAAAAGAATGAAAGAAATGCAATTATGTAAACAATTTCTTTTGTGTTGATAACTTGTATATTCATGTAAAATAATTGATTCAACTTTTTTTTTTTTTTTTTGCTATGGTATAAAATGAATGGAAATATTAATAAAGCAACCTCTACTCTTTTTGATAAGTGTCATGGGATCTTTTACAAACACCTG
>NC_056745.1:321741529-321804029 GCF_019279795.1 Protopterus annectens | reverse complement strand
GTTGACCAGGCTATATAAGGATGTGAGAGAGATCACAAAAGGCAGGCAAAAATTAGAGGTATTGAATGAATGCTTTACTCCACTGAGTGGATCACAGTAAGAGGAGGTATGTAAGTGTTATATGAACATCGGACTAACACCAGGGCAGAATAAGAAGAGGTTTAGTGGGAACAAGCTGTCCCAATGTAGGATAGGGCAGGGAGACCAGATGATCTGATTCAAAGTATCTTCAGGAATCTGGAAAGTATGTCGACAGAACCCCTGAAAGGGATGTTCAACAAATCATTGGCCAGTGTGGAAGTGCCTGAGGACAGGATGTCTAAGCATGATATCTCTGAATAGGGGTGATTGTAAAAAAAAATCTGGTGAATTGCAGGCTTGTTAGCCAAATTGTTACGGCAAGGAAAGTCATGGAGAGAATAACAAGGAAACTGAAAGTTCTGCTCCTAAAGGATACCAATTTCTAGGGCAACCAACATTAGTCCACCAGAACTGTAGCTGACTTATTTGGTGCTTGGTGCCACTCCCCTTGCAGGAACCCCTGAATGCTTAAAAAAGGTCCTTTCTCCGATCGGTTGCTCCTTCCTTGAGCAGCTCCAAGTTCTAACACCCTCATGCTCTACATAACAGGTTTGTTCTTCAATTATGCCACTCCTTCCTTCCTTCTGTTGTAAGGAGGAGCTCCAGGTTCTAATGCCCTCCCACTTATTTTGCAAGAAAAAAAAGGTTTTCTCTCCAAACTGGTGCTCCCTCCCTCCAAAAGAAAAATGCCAAATCCTAAAAAAAAATGTAAAAGATAAAAACATGGATTTTTCCAATTGCACACCCTAACATTTTGTGCCCAGGGAAGGTGCCCCCTTTTACCGGCCCTAACTTTACTTCTATAGTCTGTGGACAAAAGTATCTATCAAGTCAAAGTTGATCAGGTTTTATGGCGAGATTACAGAAAATTTTGAAAGGAATACCAGTGAAAATGTCCTACTGCATCTTCATTAGTGTTTTTGACTTGGTCCCCCACATACAGTTGTTAGGAAAACTGCAGAGCTTGGTGATAGGAAAAAGAATGATGAAACAGACCACACTGAAGTAAAGAGTAAGACATAGCAGACTTGTGTTGAGAAAGATGATGTTAAGAAGAAGAACAGTGGTTAGTGGAATACTGCAAGAGGTATGTCTTGAATCTGGTATACCTCACTGTATTTGTTTCAGATGTATATGAGGGAAGTCAGAACAGGATCAGCCTCTTTGGTGATGACTCAAAGGTGAATGCACCAATAGATCAAAACCACAATGTAGGTGGCAAGGGACGGGGCAGAGTCACAGCCTAGGGGCAATACCCTAATGTTTAAGGAAATCCATAGAGAGCCTAGCTAAGTGGGCAGAAAAACAGCAATGGAGGCTTAATTCAGAGAAAAGTAAAGTACTTTGCTCAGGCTACAACAGCCATGAGGTGATATGTCAGCTTGAGGTGTGAAAGTGAGCATGACAGATCAAAAAGGATATGGGATATTAATCACACTGAGACTGCACTATCAGGAGCAGGGTAAGAAGGCTATAGCAGCAACAAATGGAATACTGTGTTACTTCCACTGGATGATAGACCCTACAAGTAAAGAAGTAATACTCTGACAATTCCAAATCAATGTCAAGCTACAGTTTTAGTACTGACTATAGTTTGGGAATTTATACAAACAGAGGGCACCAGCCTGCAGGAAAGAGACATAGGCATTTTACAGTTTTCAACATACAAATTCCCCCTCCCTAGGAAATGCACAGTATGTAATGGTCATTTATCTGTACTACGTGTTTTGAGAGATTTACTTATACTTTTTGGATTTCACAGTGGTATATATATATATACCTTAGTATATATATATTATCTTAAATACTGCATGTGTCAGCATGGGATGAGATGATTGACAGCTATTCTTGCTTCAACAGGGTGGTCTGCATCTTTCATCCCAAGGCTTCTGTCTACTGGCAAAAGCTTTTGTAGCCTTCATTACACCTTTTTTCAGCAAAGTCCAGCTGATGAACTTCCCAACCTAACTTCCAAAACAATCAGCCTTTGAGCCATATTAAGGTGGTGCTACTGAATGCAAGAAGACTAAAAAACAAAATGCCAGAACTTGATTCTTTCCTGCTTTTGGAGCACATCCATGTATGTATTGTTATAGAAACCTGATTTAAATGCCCAGAAAACACTCCATCAACACATGGGTTTTTGCTTACCACTTGTTTAGACCTGATAGAAGTTGTGGTGGTATATCCACGTTTGTTACAGACCACGTTGCCTAGAGACAGATCTCCATAGACATGCAAGATGAGCTTATAGAGATTCATATCACACTAAATAAAATCAGCTATCAGTTCAATGAATGCTACAGAACCCCCTTGGTGTCTCTAAAGAATCACGCAACATTATTAAATATTCTGAACTCCCCGTAAGTAAGAATGATGATATCCAAGATGATTTTAATTATCCATTGATTAACTGGGGGATCTACACCACCAACATAGGATATACTCAAAACGTCTTAGATTTTATTAACAAAAACTCCCTGGACCAGATTTCTGAAGAACCTACTAGAGAACAGATTATGCCTGACATGGTCTTACCAAACTTAGTATCTGTATGTGCCATCCACAATGTATTTCCCTCACTGGTCACATCAGACCACAAATTAGTAACCTTTTCCATTAGAATCTCCAAAACATTATAAACAAATATCACAGAACTGAAGGACTTCAAATGTACAAATCTCCTACAATTCTATGACAGTCTCTAAATTTGAATATAATGGTATTACCAATAATTTAAGTAAAATAAAACACAGTGAGACCAGACCACAGCTGATAAAACCGTGCACAAATTTATTCCAGTAAAAAAAGGTGTGAGCGCTTTTGCAGCCAATGCTGCTTCATCAGACAAAAACTCATTGCATTCCCTGTAATTTAAATTCATTCAAGCCAATCACAGACCAGCAACAATTTAAAGTCACCCAATAAAATATTTTCAATCAAATGTGAATTAATAGCATGCATTTTTATGTAAGTGTAGTATTTTTTGTAATATAGTTTTGTATTTTATTTATTGTATTATTTAATTGTATATACCTGTATTAATTCACATTTGATTGAAAAGATTTTATTGGGTGACTTTAAATTGTTGATGGTCTGTGATTGGCTTGAATGAATTTAAATTACAGGGAATGCAATGAGTTTTTGTCTGATGAAGCAGCTTTGGCTGCGAAAGTGCTTGTGCATGGTTTTATCAGCTGTGGTCTGGTCTCTCTTTCTGTTGTATTTTACTTCAAGTTGTGCTTTTGGAAGACCAGTTTGTCTGCATCACACTTTTGTTTTTTATACATGTATTACCAATAATGTTGATACTGAAAAAAAGTTATACAGAAAAGTTCTATTCACACTTGGAGAAATGTATTTGGCCAAGCAAATGGCAAGGTCTAAAAGCAAACCATTGTGGTAGTTCTCAATCATCTATGTAATAAAAGGAAGAAACTCCTAAACCTATATAGTAGAACAACCCCCCCCCCAAATTACAGAGAACATCAAACAGCTAGATAAGAAAACTAAAAAACACAAGAAAAAGCATCCCATGAACTACAGAAGCCAAAGGCAGCTACAATTTTTTCTTTAGCTATGTCAGAAATATAAGAAATAACACCCAGCATTGTTCTGAGCTTATTCATAATGGTACTAACTACTCTAATCCAGTAGATATTGCCGACATGCTGGCTAATAAATTCAGTGCCAGCTTCACATCAGAGATATCTATTCCAAACCCACTTAACCCTGATGGCATCACGTCACCAACTATCATGAAAAAGCATATAATGAACATACTGTGAAAATGGTAAGCCACGGCGGTGCAGCGGTAGCGCTGTCACCTCACAGCAAGAGGTTCTCCCGTTCGATTCTCAGCTGGAGCACCTTCTGTGTGGAGTCTGCATGTTCTCCCCACGGTCGAGTGGTATTCGAAAGGCATGTGTGAATGGGCGTGCCTTCGTTGAAGGATGGGTGTCGGGCTGGCACCTTGGCACTGTAAAAATCTACTGCCAATCATTAGCGGACTGGAGTTCCGCTGTGACGACCCCTAACCGGGAAAAGATGAAAGAAGAAGAAGAAGACTGTGAAAAATGAAGACTACCTTATCCATAGGGACTGACAACATACCCAGTTGTCTAATTAATAGCACTAAGAAAGCATTCATTGAGACACTGTTCAATCTCCTCATACTGAAGGTGGCATCTGGCTTTGTCTCATGGGAGTGGCACATAGATGTTTTGATGCAATTCCACAAGGGTGGACACACCATACACCTCAGGACTTAGAGACCCATTAGTCTAATAAGTCTAATATGCAAAGTCTAGGAACATATCATAATTGGAATAATTAACTATGATGTCAAAAGTCTTATCAGATTCAACACCTTTGTCTTCTTCTGAAAGGTTTACTCAGGCTACAGACTGTGGGCAAGCTGTCCACACAGCTTACCTTGACCTGACAAGCATTCAATACTGTGTCACATGCAAAAATAGTGTTAACTTACTTATTATTTTTGCATGCGGTATAAGTAAGTTGAAGAAGCTCCACAATTACCCATATATGGTTAGGTGGATAGCCAAATGGCTTAGAGATAGGACTCACATAGTACAAATAGGATTTGCGTCTTAGAGCATGAGGGTGACCAGTAAAATTGCACAGGGATCTGTGAGGGTGACCAGTAAAATTGCACAGGGATCTGTGCTGGGATCTCTGCTCTTTCACATTTACTTCTCAGATCTCCACTTATCAATGATGATCTTTGATTAGCAAACTATCTGGATGATTAAAAGCTGGGAGTCATCATTACATCCCCCTCTAATAATATGCACGCTCTCCAGCGTGAGCTTACACTTGTCAGTAGTTAGTGTACTAAATATGGGCTTAAGCTTAAGGTCAAAAAGTAAAACACTGTAGCATTTGAAAGGACCCCCCCTTCTTCTTATAGTATAGATAACACATCACTTCAAAATGAAAAGGTCATCAGAGACTTGGGCACATGAGTAGACAGCTCCCTTACATTTACCATCACGTTGCAACAGTGGTTAAAAAATCCTTTTATCTTGTATAACTCATAGCAAAAGTATTTCATCCAGATCAAAAGAAGTCCTCACCTCCTTGCACTCTACTTTCATTAGACAAATCTATGAGTACAATATCCCTTTGAGATGTACCTTACTAAGTATATCGATCAATTGGAAAGACCCAGAGGTTTGTAACTTAACAGATCATGGGGTGTAAAAGAGATGAACTATAAAGAAAGACTATAGGAATTATACCTATACCTATAATCAGTTTCATATAGACTCCTTAGGGGAGACCTGTTTTTTTGTTTATAGGCTATAAGGGCTGCAGTAGTCCAAGACATCTTATGTCTTAATAAATCAAACTGCCCAGCAAACACTAGAGCTAGATATTCAAATCTAGTCCAACAAATAAACAAGAATAAGAGGAGGTACAGATATATCATGCAGCCCCAACCCCATCTCTGGAACAAACACCCCCTCCAATTTAAGCAGCATGACACACACTGCCTTTAAAAAGAAGATGGACAACTGCATGGGTGTTGATAAATTTACCACTGGTATGACTGGCCTGTTCCTCCTAGAAATGAGAAAGCAAGGCCTAAGGATGGATAATGGCAAAGCAGAAATACCTCAAGGCCTTGTAACTCCTGCAATCTTATGAAATACTTTAATTTGCTTTGCAAAAATATATTTTTTAGTTGACACGTCTTACCTATGATGATAAATTTTACTTAAGGTGGTTTTAAAGGACAGCACCAACTAAATGTCCCCTTTTTTTGTTTTGTTTTGTTTACTGGATGTATGGGCAGGTCTGAAGACCCTTTTCAGCCATGACCATGGCAGTGACTGTGAAGTAAAACAATGGCATTTAACAATAACCCAATGACATACATTATTACAGTGTTAACGTTTTCCTCATCATAAAATTTTAACTCTAGCTCCAAGAAAAACACATGGAAAGAAAGCATAATTTAAGGAGTGGTCTGTTTCTTTACATTTCTGAATATGCAAAAACCAAATGGCTGCAGGTACACTGAGGTGCCCAAAACACACAACAACAGCAAAAGTAAATTAAGGCACCAAAGTTACACACTGGAAATCAATCACTGTACTTTATTGCAGAAGACAAATGGTAAGCGCTTTCACAACTTAATGTTGCTTCATCTGATTCCAGTGTGTAACTTTGGTGCCTTAATTTACTTTTTCTTTACATTTCTGTCTGACATTTTATGACATCTCAAATTATTTCCTTCTGGTATTTGTCTCACTATCTGTAACAGCACATACCTTAGGAGTAGGAGTTGCATTTCATATATTTATGACCATAAGAAAACAAAGTAATTGGGCACGTCACATAGTCAATAAAATGTTTCAACCTACATTCTGAATGTAGTCAGTGTAATGGCCATATCAGTCAGAGAGAATCAAGCTCACACGTGGTAGAAAATGTGGAACTGAATTTCAATTCCGCGTCAGAACAAAAGCACTAAATAAGCTACTATTTCAAGATGAATATTGAAATATAAAGTAAACTGCTCTATAGGAGATAGCAACTAACAACAATCGATGGTTACACTTCAAGCTGTGTATTGAAATAAACCTAAAATACTGTATAAAAGATAGCAGCATAAAAATTAAATGTTTGTCTGTGTAAAGGGCAAACAGATGCTCTTACCAGAGACAATGAAAAACAAACTGGTCTCATAGCATTTGCAAAACATGAGTTAATAAGTTATCAAATGTAGATGTGAATTGTTAACTTATATGTAACTTATCAGATTCCTTCCTGAATGTGATTTGCTGTACTTTACTTTTTGGAACCTTTCCTTCTCAGGATCCCCCTAAACATGGATGTCACCCAGTTGAGTAAATAGTGGCAACAAGATGTAAATAAAATAAATAAAAATAAAACAATGCCATATCTGTATACTATTTGTCCTTCATATTGTTACCTGATTTACAACTAATCTCTCCCACTAAAATAATTTTTTGGTCCTTTCCTCTGGTGTCCTAGAAAACGAGATATGTTCTACCACATGTTGTAGCATAATGATGAGGAAGTAGCTTGGAAGTCACAATGCTGTTGCATGAAATATACCTAAAAAGTCCCCCTGGGTCATTGGAAGGTCCTTGTGACTAAGACGGTTAATGCCACACAAACCTTTATGTCCATAGAAATGGGCATACTTCATATCCCCCCGATTCCATTTAGGGGTGACAGTTTTCCTGGGTCCCTTACAGTGTCCTTGTTCACTCACAAAAGCCCCACTATCTATTGGTCTGTCAGATAGTGGTAAGTCAAGTATTGTACCTCCTCCACTAGTGCAGACAGCCACAGTGCACAACTGCAAACCCAGGCTCTGATGGCAGCTGCCAACACAGGCTGCTATACTACAGCTGCTGCAACTTCTAGCATAGCACCCGTCATGTACACCACAAATTCCAGCATTCAAAATGGGTAAGTGCAGCAGTGCAGGACTATCCCTTTATATATCGCAAAAATCAGTCTGCCATTTTGGATTCCTTTGTTTGTATCTTTCATGAAGTTACTTTGCATGGTGGTCCTCATTTACATGCCATTATGTACCAATTTGCCTACACTGCATATTGTGCCATTTTCACCATTAGACAACCCCAAAACTGGTACATTTGAATCACCTACACATCGCACATGATGACTCCTATGCGATTGCGGTTCCACACTGCACTAACCCTCTATGAATAACAGCCTTTATCAGAAAAGGCACAAAAGGAAATAGGGAATGACAAGACCATTACAGAAATAAATGGGATTCTTAACTGTGAAAGGAAAACTTGCACTTATAGTGGATAGCGTAATGTATCAGCTCTATAGAGAAATGATAGTTACGTTTCTTTCATGAAGTTGTCCAGCAGATATAACAAGCAGAAAAAGTAATAAATGAGGTATTTGTGAGTATGATTAAATGCATAAGGAAAATATGACAAAAGAGAGTTAAAGATCTAGAGAAGCTATGACAGAACAAATTAAGTAAATTCTTGAAAGAGATGTTAGGAAAAGAATTTTATGGATTCAAAAAAGAAAAACAATTACAAAGACTGCCATTACTAATGAAATAAGTAATAAATAAGACAGAAAGTATACAGATAGGAATATATATATATATATATATATATATATATATATATATATATATATATATATATATAAAACATATTATTTTTTTTTAATTTCTCCAAATCTTTTGGGTTTCTAATACCATGACAGGAATGGACCTCATTCCTAAAGTATTGCTCCTACTGCTGTTGGAACTATCTGGGTATCTTTCTTCCACATTGCTCTCATTTCTGCTTGCAAATCCAGATATTTTATGACTTTGTGTCTCTCTGTATGCAGGACACTGTAGTCACTGGGTGTGGCGATCTCAATGATCAACGCTACTTTTGTCCTCTTTTCTTGGACCACTATATCCGGTTTTCTAGCATCTATCTTTTGAACTGTTGGTAATGGATGATCCCATGTGATGTAGACCATCATTTTCTATGATTCTTTGTGGCTCATGCTTCCAGTGTTTTTCAGGCACTTCAGTACCATAATATTTGCACAATTCCCAGTGCAACAGTCTCACCACATCATTATGCCTTTCAGTATACAGTCCTTCTGCCATTAGTATGTTGCAACCAGCAACACTGTGTGCAGATGTTTCCAATTCTGTTTTGCAAAACCTATATTTATCTGTTTCTCCCACATGTTCAATGGACTTTGTAAACCAATGTGTACATAGTCCACTATCTTGTGCCGCCAATATTAACCTTTCATCTCTTGGTTTTAATTTGCCTCTCCTTAACCATTCCTACATTCGTTCCTGATCAACATGAGGTTCTTCCAGATGTTTTCTATACTTGCAACTATATTTATGCATTTTCTGCATTTCTTGCCATCTCATCTGGTCCTTCACCTTATATTCTTTCTTTTGTTTTTTGGCACATTCAGGTGCTGCCTGGTTTTTATCCACTTGTGGTTTGATTTCCATTCCTGCTTGACGCAGATATCCTTCTGCTACATTAAGCAGGGAAGTCATTTTAGTTTTATTCTCCACATGTTTCAAAACTTTCACTACATTTGGGTCTTGTGAGGTCAGAAGATATGTGTAGAGTCCCACAATTGAAGATCTGTACATGTAATCAATTTCAAGGAGACCCATCCCTCCTTCGGAACGGGGAACATATAATCTTGGTATGCACTGTTTTTTATAAATCATTTGGTGAGCATGAAGCATCCTTCTTGTTTTCCTATCTAATCTATCCAACACATTTTGGGGCCAGTCAATCTCTCCAAAACTGTAAGTTAGGGCAGGAAGAGCAAATTTGTTTATAGCTTGGATTTTGTTCCTAGATGTCAGTGCTGTTTTCAGGATTAATCTAAGTCTTCTAAAATACTCCTTACTAAGTTTTATTCAAATTTGTTCATGTTTTATCACTGATCATTCATCAATTCCCAAATATTCATACACTCCCTCTTGTTCTAGTTATTTTATATCACACTCTTGTCCCAAACTGATGTTTTCTTTGTTCTGCAGTTTTCCTGCTTTAAAGGTTGCTTTTTGCACATTTATCAAGACCAAATGGCATTCTTCTTTCATCTGATAAAGTTTTGACAACTTGCAGTTATGCTTTCAGTTCCTCATCTGATGAACTACACAGTTTTAAATCATCGACAAAGAGAAGATGATAAGTCTTTACACTTTATTGTTTTCTAGGAGTCAAGTTATAGCCGTAGCCTAAGATGTTAAGTAGACAGCTTAATGGGTTAAAGGCAAGGCAGAATAGCAGCAGTGACAGAGATTCACCCTGGAATATTCCCCTTTGAATTTTCATCCATGGAATGATAATTTCTCCTTTATCATTGCTTAATTGCAAAGTGGTCTGCCACTGTTTCATGGTCACTCTAATGTAGTCGATCAGTGTAGGGTGTATTGTATACATTTTTAAGTACTCTTTTATCCATGAATGTGGGATACTATAAAATTATTTTTTGAAGTCAATCCATGCCATACTTAAATTCTTCCCCTTTTTACAGTTCTTCACTATGACTTTATTTAACAACAAATGATCCTTTGTTCCATATGACTTTCTTTTATTGCCCCCTTGTTCTATTGCCATAATTGAGTTTTCTTCTAAATTACTATTATTGATGAAATAAGTAATAAATAAGACAGAAAATACACAGATAGAAAAATGATAAAGATATAAAACTTATGATAATATGGGGCATGAGCTGATGAAACATATTACAGAATTAAGGCTTTAGGGAAAGATCTAACAGCTCTATTAAGTTACTATATGACCGATAGTAAATAAGATTATGAAGAAATCCAGGGAGATGAAAATGGAGTAATGCAGAGATGTGCACCAAGTTATATTTTGTTTATTTTAATTATGAATGCTGCAGTGGCACAAGATAAAAGTTTTAAATAAAGCTTGGCAGTGGATTATAGGGGAAGAACATACAGCTGGTAATTCTGACATCTGCTGATGATGTAATACAAATACTATCAGATGGAGACTTGAGAGGAAAAGTTTCAAAAATGCTGAAGGAAATGTTAGTTATGGCAGAGTTAAATTTGAACATGTCAAAAATGCTATAGGTTTGGATGCTTGGTCATAAGTAAAAGAACACAAGATCGGATCATAGAAGATTACTAGGCTATCAACCGAGGTTATTTTAAGCCTAGCTGATTCAGCCCAATGTAATACTGCAGAGGTACTAGTCAATACCCAAGATTGCATTTAGTGATGACTGCCCATGTCCAGGAGGGTTGTGGACACTGTCCCCAATAAATTAGTACCAGGCTAATTGTCCTTGTAGACCATTCCAAGCTCACCCAATCACCCTATTTGGGGATCAGCCTCTCCACCTTGTGCCTATAAGGTGAGCACCTTAACCACTATGCTAACCGCACACACTTCACACTTGATTCTTTACAAATAATACTGAGATGCTAGGAATTCAATCTGTCAAGGCAGAACTTATGTTAGATGAATGAAAAAATGTGGAAAACATAGCTTGGCATTACAAAAACAAAGTATACCCAATGAATTGAGTATTATATTGTATATTGTAGGATGGTTTAGCCGTTTCCAGATGAATTGTAAATGGTATTGAATTTAGGTTTCTTTACAGAAGTATGGGGAAATAGATGAAATCCAACTGCTAGAGGATTGTTATATAATGAAGTGGATAAATGAAGGTTTACAATGATAACTCCAATAGTTAATTTAGCATTGATACATCTAAGGAAAATATTAGATCTGATGAAAAAGATGATAAAGAGGTGAATTATATGTTGTGAAAGCATTATTAATATTTATTGGAAATATTAAAAAGTAAGAAAGGAAAGTGGGTGGATAAAGGTTCAATAATTTAAGGATATAATAAGAAAATAATATTGTGAAAAATAATATAATAAAAAATACAAACAATAGAAAGAAATGATATTCTAACATTTTAAGCAAGTATTACACAAGAGGAAAAGGAAGATACAAAGAAAAAAACTAAGAGTAGACTCTCCATTGTGAATTTTTTTTCTTTCTTTGTTGGAGACTGTTTCATAAAAGAATACCAGTAAATGTGAAATAAAATTCAATGCTATGCATAAATGGATGTGCAACAATCCTAGATGTAGAGAACAGGAGAGGAGATAATCAGACATATTATTGGACAGTAAGATGTTAGAAAGTTTTGCTGAAACATGGAAGAAAGAAATGGCTACATGTTTGAGAACTGTTTTAGACTAAGGTATGGAATACACAAAAAAAGTATAAGAGGTACTGAAATGGATATATGTAAGCAGAAATAGATGAAAAGACAGTAATGATTGCCAGCACTTCAGAGTAGATGGATAAAGCCCTAACTATAGCCCAGGTGATTCTGGATTGATTAGCAACTCAGGTGTCTGAAGCACTGGCAAAGAGGAATGGGTGTGCCCATCTCTGGGGGGGAGTGCAGTCATTTAGATGACACTGCATAAAATCTCTAGTACAGATGGAAGGGTCCACAAATGGGAATAGCCCTTGGGTGTACCAGGGAGAGGGAACTGAGGGTAGGTCATAGCAAACCTCCATGGCAGCAAGACAATATGTGATTCTGGAATGCCCTTAGGATCCTTGTTTTCCCCAACCCTAGTAGAGAAAGTCCAGCACTGATTAGGAGGGAGAGGTAGACCTAACCAAGGACCACCAGAATGTGCTGATGTTCAGGGACACATTGTTGAGGAGAGAAAAAAAAACAGAGTAAATATTTTTGCTAGCTTTTGTTTCATGCATAATAATATTGAATGTGTATTTAGTTTTGATGAATGTATGAAAAAATTAGGAAGTCTGAATATAATTTGTAAATTGTCTTGCATTTCAATACAAGATCCCCTCAATTTTTTAAGTGTCATATAATCTTTTACAGCCACCTAAACTACCACTCCCTTATTCATCTCATGAGAAGGAAAGCACACTCAGGAGTACAAAACCCCCTTTATGCTGCACTACAATGCCACAGTTATAAAATTAATCCAAGCACCTGACATGGGGATAAATCTCTCAGCCTTTTGATCTTCCAGCATCAGAGGCAAGTGTTCTACCTGTTGAATTCCTGTTGTATGCTTACAACTGTTCTACAATATATTAACTAGAAATTAATGGGCACTGTCCTTGAAGAGATCTGATAAGAAGTTTGGGGAATATATTTAGGATACTGGTGTCCAACTTGGAAAACCATTCCAAAAATCCTGAATTATCCATGGATATAAATCTAAACCCACAATCATATTTATTACCAACAATTAAATTACAATAGTTTTACATTTACATTTCTAATAAAATCTTTACTAACAATTAAATTAAAATAGTTTTACATTTACATTTCTAATAAAGTGCTTCCTGAAATGTGTTGTACTCAAGGAAACTTAAAACATGAAAAATTTACTTTAAATTTTAAAGTTCAGCAGCCTTCATTTCTCTGATCAGCTAACATACACAGACACAGATATGTGTTGTTGTTGTTTGTCTTTCGGCTTTTCCCGGTTAGGGGTCACCACAGCAGAACTCCGGTCCACTAATGATTGGCAGTAGATTTTTATGAAATGCAGAGGTGCCAGCTTGATGCCCAACCTTCAACGAAGGCACGCCCATTTATGCACGCATGTCTTTCAAACACTACCCAACCACGGGGAGGACATGCAGACTCCACACAGAAGACACTCCCAAGCCAAGCCGAGAATCGAACGGGAGAACCTCTTGCTGTGAGGTAACAACGCTACCACTGTACCACCGCGGAATACAGACACAGATATGTGTATATACTCAAAACACATACATAACACACACACACACACACACACACACACACACACACACACACACACACACACACACACACACATATACAGATGTTTTTGAGATCTTCTGAAAAAGAGGGAACTAGACAGATGCAGTCAACAGTATGACCAGCAGCATAACCAATGCCAGCAAAGTATTACACTTTGATTAACTGGGCACTCAATTTATGGACCTCACACAGTCACTTCTTTACATTCTACAATTGCAGTAAGCAACAAAAGTCTCACCTGGGGAAAAACGTGCATTAAGCTAAGAACAAAAATATGAAGACATTACCATACAGCAAACTTTAGGAGAAAACATTTAAATGTTTTCAAAATTATGATGGTGCAGAGACCAAGATCCAGAAGGTACTAAAAGAACCTTTTTGACAGTCTTCCCCAATAACCATACCATACCTTAGCAGGCATAGCTATATTGATCAATTAGGTACAAAAATATTGAGAAATAGTTATTATACCTTATTAAAATGCTAATAGAATTGGCACCAACATTGCAAGTCACTTCCCAAGGTATGATGACAAACCTGCAGTCAGTTAAGTAAAAAGATCTGTAACCTCTATATGGTGTTAGCAATGGGTAGGTGGGTAAATGCGTGGTAGCAAGTTTGGATGAAGCTGCAGGAGGACATTTTCTTTACTACACATTATATTTAAAAAAGAAAAGAAAAGCAGACACTTGTGAGTTAGTCACTTACCGGTATGAGTTAGTCACTTACCAGTATTCATACATATTAATTTGGCCCTGGGAGATTTGCCACCTACAAGCTCTCAGCTAAATGATGAGCCTGAGTGCTGAATGGTAAGATATACTGGGTAGTTAGCAAAGTTTATTACCATCCTTGCAGTTTATTGAAAGGATGGTTTATTTTACTTCAGGGGTCATATAATAGAAGACTGGGCACCTGCCAGTATGGTAATGAGACACAAATTTGACTCTAGCATACGTGTTGATGTTTAATACTGAAAACTATATGCATGCACACATTTTCACATCTCATTTTGATGGCCTATCCCGTGAGCAGTCCACCATCTACCATGTCCTAGTGCCTATCCACAGTGTCCACAACAAGTCAGATAGTAACTTTCTGATCTGCTGCCATCCAGACAGTAGGGATTGTTTTTGTTCCATCAGTCTATTACTAAGTCAAGCCCCCTATGCATGGCATGTGGTGACATCTCTGTAGTTCTTGTGAATGTGCTTACCACATGCACACCCTCCATTGCAGATGATCTGCCTGTATCTCACTTATATGAATGTGCGACCACATGCGCACCCTCCATTGCAGATGATCTGCCTGTGCCTCACTTATACAGTTTGTCTGCCTGAGTTAGAACCCCTTGGCTTCTACTATGGACCATAGGCAGACAGGAAACCTACCTCCTTCCTAGGATAGACTAGTCAGAATGTAAGCTGCTCAATCCTTCTCTAAACTAGCTTCTCTGACGTCCAAGCTCACTAGATGAATCTGGTTCACTTGGGTCACAAAAAAAAAAAAGAAAAAGAAAAAAAAGCTTGTCATCTTAAAAAAATTATGCCATCACTCAGATAAAGAATATGTTATGTGTGCACATGTGAATTCATGACTTTTGAGTGGGATTACAATGGGAGTAGATAAGAGAGGCTTTTGTTTGAACAAAACGGTACACTTGATTGTTGTGAAACAACTCCATCCCTTATTACAAATATCACATTCTGGCCGCATAACACCAACCAACGGTCAGGAATGCAGAAATGGACTTATGTTCTCTTGAGGCTATTACTGAAGAGGGTGTGTGTGTGTGTGTGTGTGTGTGTGTGTGTGTGTGTGTGTGTGTGTGGGTGGGTGCGTGTGTGAAGGGGGAGCTCAAAAAGAAACAGCAAAATACAGTAGCAAATTGGCTACTATGACAGTGCTTTCCTTCATCCAGTTAATAGGCTATATACCATGAGGGCAGTTTCAGATAGGGTGTTTATGTATTAGAAATCTGTTAAAAACACTGTATTTTAGAATAGCTATCAGGTAATCGAATGCTTCCAAATATAAGCTCCATTTTTCATAAGCAAATTTTACAGTGGTATGCTAAACAGCTTAAGAAATTCTGTTCCATGTATTTATTCTGTTTTGTGTTTAAGATCTGATTATAATAAACTGTGTCTTAGTGTTACTAATATTTATTACAGTACAGTGATCTTATTATGTAAAGATAACTTTATTCTTCAAATTGTTTTCTTGTGGCTTCATTACTAGCATTATGTTTTCAGTTTAGTTCATTGCTTTGTGACTTTTATGTTTAAAACATTAAGTAGCACTTTGTACTTTTGCAGCTAATTACTTGATCTTTCTTGAAATAACAGTTTTACTCCTCGTGTTTTGGGGCTCCAGTTCTGTATGAAGTTGTCTTGAGTAATATTTCTGGCTTGTGTGTGTGATGGTTTAGTTGTCTATGTTGCATTTTATTGCATGCATTTCCTTTGCATAATATATTCACAAATAGAAGCTCTGTGCTGTTCTTTTTATTAGTTCTGGGTTTGGAGTCTGGAAATGTTTCCATTGTTTTAATAACATTATTTTTTATATGATTTATTCTGCTTTACTTTGAAATGCATGCTTAATTTCGTGATGTAGCAACAGTGAACTTGTTTTTGTTTACGTCACTCTGCATGTGTTTCATTCTCGGTATGTCACAGCCTGACAAAACCAAAATTTTATTTTATTTGTTATACTTCTGTTTATATGTGTGGTTGGATTTTATTTTTAAGATCAGTGGAAGGAAAAAAAAAAAACAAAACAGATCTGACAAGCTTTTTTTTTCTTTCTTAACCACTGGATACTTGAAGCAAAGCACAGGGCCAGCTTACACTATATGTAAAAGTTAAATGTTTTCTGTATTTGCTTTGCAGACAGAAAAGGAATATATCTATGAGGGATCACTACATAATCTCAAAGGTCTGAAATACCGAATTTCAAACTTTTGAGACTATATAGCCAAAACCCCTAATTACCGAAAGACCAGAAGTGCGAATTTCTAAATCCCGATCATCGGGAGTTTGACATTTGCTCTTCTGTTGTAGCGGTATGGTGAAAGGTCAGGTAAGTATCTATGTTTAAATGTATTGGTTAAGGTTTAGTGTGTAAGTGTGTGTTGTGACTGTGATGTGTGTGTGCGAGGGGAATGTCAGTGTGTGGTGGTGTTTCGTGTGTTTGTGTGTAGTGCGACCTTGGAGTTAGAATATTTAAGTAGGGGGGTGCAGGGCAGCTTGCCCCCCAGCTTGTCTGTAGTTTAGGTTTGTGTTCTGGGGGATGGTGTGTGTATGTGTATGTGTATGTGTGTGGTGTATGTTGAGTGTAGTTTTCGGTAGATTAAATTTTGCGGTTTTGATGTTTCCGTATTTTAGTGTTTCGGGTATTTGGTCTGTGGATTTTGGGCATCGGTAGTTTGGGTTTTCGGGATTCAGTAGTGGTTCCATCCATGAAATATCTTGCTTCCTACCCAGACATCCCCTGCCTGGTTTTTCAAGAAGCACAGAAACAGTCCAACATGTCAAGCGCTGTAGAAAGCTCATAACCTCCAAAAGACCTGTCCCTAATGGTGTACCACAGGGTTCAGTCCTTGGGCCACTCTCCTTTGGTATTCACTTCTCAGAAGTCAAAGCAACTGCAAATAGTTTATGGCTGAACAAGTTTGCAGATGACTGTAAATCTGGTGCCATCATAAACTTCCTAAAGGACACCAGGATCCTCCAGGAGACCCTTTTCCAAATCAATAGCTGGTGTCAAAAGCATGGACTAAAACTGAATGCCAAGAAATGTATAACAGTATCCTTTGGCAAGCAAAAATCCTTTGTAACTATCACATTGACAACACACCACTGAAAACTGGGCAGTAATTAGGAACCTGCAAATCTATGCCGAAAACAAATTGTCCTTAGATCACCAAGTATCTACTATTGCAACAAAGTGATTTTTCATTGCATAGCTTGTTACTAAGGGTATGGCGTCTAGGTCCAGGGTTGTTATAATTCCACTGTTTTTCCACATTCATCAAGACAATCATTGATTATGTCTCCTTCACTATGTACCTGTCAAAACATTTAACAATACTAAAATCCCCACAATGCTTTCATACTAAAAAAATCAAGAGCCTAAATCATCAAACTATACAGACCAACTCAATGCCTTCTCCCCTTTCTTGGTGTCATATAGGCTACTGAGCGACAATTTCTGCCTTGCGTAGAGAGCCTCAAAAGACCCTATCTTATGGGGCCTGCTGCACATTTGCAAGGCCAGTGGGAGCATAAACATCCATTCAGTAAATCTAAATCTCTTTTGCAACATAAATAGAACATGTTGAAAGGATAGCTATGTATCACAGAGAAAACTGCTTCTTTGGAATCATCTTCCTCTCTACAGAAAGCAAAATACTTCTCTTACATTGTTAAAATATTATCTGGATGGATAGACAACAGCAAATTCATCTCTGGTTTAGCAGCCTTATCTCTCATGGATACTGGTAACATGTAAATGGTATGCTTATCTCTGGGTTATTTCTACTTAAAATATAAGTGTTAAAATCTTTATGGGAATGTATACCTGGGTTTCTAAAGATCCTCATGGATCAATAGCATAGTAAGAACCTAAGACTCTATTATTTAGGTAATCCCTTCAGTACCAGTAAATAGATGATGCTTTAGTCAGTATTTCTAGGGAAAAAAATGATATGAGCTCAGTTTTAGTTTCTGCATGGCAGTGATTCAAAACAGAAGCCAATGATTTACTTTCTGTATCAAAAGTTAAATTAAATCCTTTAAATTCCTTCTTTTACTACAGCCATAAATTCCCTTTCTGTGACACATTATAAGTAAAACCATCACCATATTTTTAGAAAGTGCTGATAGCTTTCTGCAAACAGTCTTAGTAAAGTGGCAATGCTCTGAATTATACAGAAATAAATATAACTGATTTATAGAGCACAGTTTTAGAAAGAGTAATCATGAAAGGAAAACAATGAGTACAAAGCAATGCCACACATATATGGTTGTAGTTCGCATGGTGTGATGCAAGAGAATATATGTTGCTGCAGTAATGAGACTGGACAGCAAATATGAAATCATAGTTTAAATGATGTCACTGTTCTGTACATAAAGCCTAGCAGCAGTCACACACATGAAATTCTTTTGAAAAACTGATACATTGTATAATGGGTTAACAAATGGAAAGGTGTGAAAAGTAAACCAATGTAACCACTAAATAAAATGCAAGATGTAAGTACAGATTTTATGTTACAGAAGGATAGACTAAATGCAGTTTTGGCATCCCAGGTTCAAGTGGTGACCCTAGATAGATGCTGGACGAATCTTCCAAGGGTGAACTGTCAATATCAGTTCATCCATCCTAGCGAAGGTGGAGATAAGGTGCACTGTACAATTCCCATCAGATTGGGATTGGATGATGCAACAGAACTGGTCAAAATTAGGTGTTTTGGCTGCCAAACAATGTGTAACTATTGTAGCTGGTGGGTAGTGTGTGACACTGGAAGATATGTACAGTATTGTAGCCATTTGCCAACAAAGGTGAAGGCATACAGTAAGCAGAAAAGAGCCAAGAGACCTGCAAATGACAAACTCACTAGTTCCCTGGGACTCACTTTCCACTGCTGGCCAAATAAAAGGCAAATTCTCCCTGGAAAGAATGGGGCCTCCCATTAAGTAATCTGGGTTGCTAAAGCAGACAGACAAGATGGTGGAAACAAAAAGATCAATATGGGCTAAGATGAAATCAATGGACAAGACTAAAATTAGATTTATATTATAAAGTTTCTTGTATATTCCAGAATTTCTCAACAGTTTTACTTATATGTCACAGAAAAGTAATTTATGGCTGAGGCAAAATTGTGTGTGTTATGTGTAAAATCATGTAATCATGACATATCATTGCTGAAAGCTGAATAAGCATTACACATCAGAGCTGTAGAGTCTACCCACAAACTTTGCACTATCAATAAAATAAAAATCCTCACAAATATTAATTTTGCCATCACATAAGTGTTGTACAAAAATACTGCTTTCTGCAACTAAACTATGACATCCATTACAGTCATGAAAAAGTCTAAAGAAGTTACTTTTGTGAGAGATGCAAGACGCAACAATAAAAAACTAGATATGAGTGAAAAGAGTCAGGGGTAGAGGGTGTTCCCATGGGGAGAGGGTATGTCAAACCCAGGACCATCAAGATGACCTACTGCCTACCACCTGTCTCCCAGCTGTGAACAGGCCGGGACCAAATATTAAACTGAATGATATTAGGGCCACATATCATTAAGTATGTCACTGCTGTTGCAGAATGCTGTAATGAAGTAAATTTACATGTACCACGCACACCAGTGCTAAAGTTTATTATTATTTTTTTTTTTAAGGAAAGATGTGTAGCCAGCATTTGGGGGGCTGTATACCAATGGGTATTCTACTCCAGAGTACAGCTTCTTCTGGCTTAAGTGCACCCCCCCCCCAAACTGAATAGTACATGTTTCTAGACAGAACACCTTTTCCATACTATAAAAAAAAAAAAAAAAAAACTGACAGGCTTAAGCAAAAAAAAAAAAAAAAACACAAGTTTGCTATAAACACCGAAGTCTCAAGTTTCACTATGCTGCTAATGATCGTGCTGGAATTTGGATGTGAATTTGGGCAAGCAAGTGTGGGGAGGGGGGGCCACTGCTCATGTTTGAATTTAAATATAGGTTCAGGCAAGTAGCTGTGAGGAGGGAAGGGGGGTAGGATTAGGGAGCCTGAGGAAGAATTTAAAATTAGAAAGCAGGAAGAGTGTTTTAGGGTTAAGGAGTGAGTAAAAATTTTTAGATTTAGAGAGTGATCAAATAATTTATGTTTAGAGAGAGAGGTTGAATTTAGGTTTAGGGAGCACTCAGGGAATTTATGATTATGGAGGAAGGGTTGGAGTTTTAGGTTTAGAAAACAATTGTGGACTTTAGAGTTTGGGAGGGGGAGAGGAGATTTAAGATGAGGGACTGA
Organism: Protopterus annectens; assembly: GCF_019279795.1. Classification (NCBI taxonomy): domain Eukaryota; kingdom Metazoa; phylum Chordata; order Ceratodontiformes; family Protopteridae; genus Protopterus; species Protopterus annectens. The sequence goes on along the minus strand of NC_056745.1, from coordinate 321,783,561 downwards.
AGAGTTGGTTTGGGAACTGGATGGGAGTTTTACATTTAAGGTTTAGGTTCTGGTAGGTTTATTTAGTATATAGGACTGAGTTGGGGTAAGAAGGCAGGTACTAATTTCAACTGTACAGATTTTTGCAGAATGTCCAGATTTTTGCCTCATATTTTTGGTCTGTCTCTCTTAAAAATTGAGGATTTCTGGAATATCACTGAGAAATAAATTCACTAAATAGTGACTCACACTTGAATTTCACACATCATATCCTTCAGAAAATGCATGCTAACACAAATCCTGTAATTCTAGCAATTTTTTTTTAAGTTCATAAGAGTAATATTTAAAATCTGACCCAATTTTTGGCCCTTTGTCCCCCCATTATTTTAGATTTTGACCAGATTTCTTGCACTAAGAGGTTGAGATGTAGTATTGCCATATCTGATTTATGCATCCTTGCAAGTACTTGTAGTCTCAGTGTATTGGGAAATGCTATTTTGTCAGCTTTGAACATTAAGTCTTGGTTACAACTTACTTCTTCCTTGAAATACATTTAAAAAATAAGACTGACTTTATTTCCTTGCTAATGACTTTTGCTGACCATCATTGGACCAAAAGGTTGGGAAAAAGCTCACAAATGAATCTCAGAGCATCTATAATTTCATAACTTCTGGCGGCCTATTAGGTCCAAGATCCCCAGCCTAAATTCAGTTATTCCCTCCACCCTTATTACAGTACAGTCCTCATCTGTTAGGATAGGAAAGGCTGCAGGAGAAAGCAAAGTTGAAGAGTAAGACTGAATTTCTTTAAAATCAGGATTATTGTTCAAAATACATGTGTATGAAAAGGCTGTTCGAAAATCTCTGAAATGCACCTTACAGCATCTAGAACAGTCTCCCCAGCTTTATTCAGTTATTTATTTATTTTATTTTATGTTACATTTGTTGACCGGGCTAGTCCAACTGGATATATGTCTATTTTCAGTGGAGGCCCGGGGAGAAAAGCTCCAACAAACAAAATAAACACACTATCATATATAATATGAGACATTTAGAAGTACAGTTGAATGTGCAGATAATCATCGTATACATTACATTTTGCTATATTTCTGTAAACAGAATCGTGATACATTTCAGCTATGGTTAGCCATGCAAATATTTTGCTAATAATATAGTATAAGAGAATACTTTTGTTTTATTTGACTTAAAAAAGTAACTAGGTTATACACTCCCTTAGAAGTTAACAGACAAGTAACTAGTTTGTACAGTAATGGCAATAATGCCTTGAGAAATTAGGAGTAGTTAGTCTGGGTTAGAACAAGGGCATAACCATTGTGATTTAACATATGGCTTCAATCTGGTTTTAAATAATGCTATAGAGGTAATGGTGGAGAGGTCTTTTGGGAGGGAGTTACAGATTTTTCCAACTATGTTGGCAAACAGGGAGTCACCTGCCAAGTTGCTAGCTTTGCCTATTTGTACAAGTGGTTTATTTGCTGAGCGTAGGGTCTTGAGGTTGTTATAGGGGGTGACTGATTAAGTTAGTAATTATAGGCGTGTTAGTAGGTTGGTACAGGATCTTGTGGGCAACTGTTAATAGATTAAATAGTATTATATTTGGCAGTTCTAGCCATCCTAGCTGTTTAAGATTATCACAATGGTGGGCTCTATAGGCAGATCCAGTTGCAAATTTAGCAATGTTATTATAGGATATCGCAAGTTTGTTGATGTTGTTTTTACATAGTTTTGTATATATAGGTGATGCATTGAGGAGGGTAGAGATTAAGTGGGTACAGGCAATGGTGATCCTGGCTAGTGGTGACAAAAAGGATTTAATCCTATATAGGGATCCTAGTTTTTTGTTGACTGCTTTTATAATACTATTAATATGGGAATCAAAGGTGAGGTTATTGTCAATAGGAACCCCAAGAAGTTTAGTAGTACAATCAGGAGATATAATAATGCCATTGCTTGATGTGACAGTAAAAGTAAGTGGGGAGGCCCGATGTGTGGGAGTGAATAGTAGCAGTTTTGTTTTTTTGGGATTCAGAATGAGGCATTGATGTAGAAGCCATTTTCAACTATGTTAAACACATTTTGGGTTATGGACTGTAAGACAGATGGTGAGGTGACAGAGCATATTAGCGTGGAATCGTCTGCATACTGGATACAAGTAACTTGAGGTATAACAAATTATAGATCATTTATAAAAATAATGAATAGGAGAGGACCTAATATGGAGCCTTGAGGGACCCCAAGGGCAATTGGGAGGTGGGAGGATAGGTTATTTTCCCATAGGACAGCCTGCTGCCTGTTATCTAAGTATGATTGGAACCATTAAATAGCTAGTGTGTCTAGAGACAGGGTTTTGAGTATATTAATGAGTAGGTGGTGGTTAACCATATCGAAGGCTTTTGAAAGGTCAATGAAGAGGGCTGAGGATAACGTATCTTTGTTACAATTCTTATTAATACAATCTGTGAATGATAAAAGAGCAGAGGTAGTGCTATGAAATGGTCTAAAACCATGTTGGCAGTTGGCTAGTAAATTGTTTTCTATTAGGTGGTTTAACAGCTGTTTATGAATGCATTTCTCCATGATCTTAGCCAGTGGAGATAAAATGGCCATAGGTCTATAATTTGATAATTAATTTGAGTTGCCTCCCTTATGCAAGGGGATAATGTGAGAGATTTTCCAGACTGATGGGATAGTTCCTTCTGTAATAGTTCTGTTTATCAGGATGGATGCTGGGAAGGTTATGGCTTTTGCAGCTTTTTGCAGATATTCTGCAGGTAATAGATCTGCAGAGAGGGTGATAGGTTTAAGCTTATGTAATAAGAGTGTACATACAAGGGATGTAGAAACAGGCTGAAAGTGAAATGAAGGGGGTGCATTGGTGATGGAGGTGCTTGATGATGATGTATCATACAACATATCTATTTACACTATGTACATAGATGCTTTCATTGTTAATTCCACAGTTATATAGACAGTATATACATTCGTAATATCCAAGTTATTATTTAATATCTGAACTTGTATGTGTTCTTTGGTTCTATTATAGTGTATTTCTAAGTTGCTGTGTGATGAATTATGCTAATATGATGTTAAAGGTTTGTTCCCAAATTTCTCTGGATTTCATGTTTTTGTTTCTTTTATCTATTACCATTTTATGAGCTAAAAGTTGTTGTATAGCTACTTGTTTAAAACTCTCCCAAGAGATATTTATCGTATCTAGCCATTTAAAAGTTATATACAGTTTCATTAGTAGGAAAATTGTTAAAAGTGTATTTGCTTGTTTTCTTGGGATGTTGGGTGGGAGAATGTGTAACAGAGTGAATTCCCAAGTTAATGCTGATGTCTGATAACCCGTTTTTTGTAATTGTACCTTGAGAGAGTTCCAGAGTTTATAGACACATTTACAGCTCCAAAATACATGGATTAAGTCAACTATCTGGTCCTTACAGTGTGGGCAGAAAGGTGATTTTGATGTGTTAAATTTGTGTAGGATTGCAGGTGTAAAATAAGCATTATTACTGATCATGAGCTGAGTGTATGCTAACATTTTGAGGGGTAGAATCTTCAGTGTTAGATTGATTGCCTGGCTTATTTGCTGATCATCTATGGATGGTTTAATTTTTCTCCAATAGTCAGAGAAGAGGAGGTCCTTCTGGTATTTGATTTCATTTATCATTTTATATGAATTGGTAATAGTTTTCTTTGTTGTGATAATAGTTTTCCAAAGCCTGCTACAAGTTTCTATGTCACTATTGGTCATAGTAATATTTTGGAGATAACTGGAACACAGTTCTTTGATTTGTCTTAGGATTATTATGTGTGATTTAGGGAGGTTTAAGTTGGTCCTCATTTCTTGTATTGAACAGTTAAGGTAGGGATAGATATCTTGGATTGTTTTATCTTTTAGTCTGGGAAAAGGGACTAAGTCCAGCATCTTATTGTTTATTTTTAAATTTGGGTTTTTTGAAGGGGTTGCAGTATTGTCATGGCATGTCTAAGGTTCAAGAATTGAAAGAGTTTTGCGCTAGGTTGATAGAATGTTTTAAGGGCTCTATAATGTTATAAGTTTGTATTTCTTTCTGCTTCAGGAATGGAAGTGCTTTGGGATTGAAACCTAGAGCTTTAATATATCTATAATATATTGTCACCCAGAGAGGAGACCAATTTTCCATTGACGGGTTATGTTCAGCTATTCTCAATATTCTGTTAGTGTTAATGATCGAGTAGTACATTTTAAAATCTGGTAGATTTAGTCCTCCTTTGCTTTTGGGGAGTGTTAATTTTGGATAGGAGATTCTGTTTTTTTGGGTTCCCATATAAATTTTGCTAGGAAGGTATGAATTTGTTTGAAGAATTTATTATGTATTGTTGTCTGTGATGTCATGAATATATACATTAATCTAGGTAAAATGTTCATTTTGATTATTGATACTTTGGCCAAGAATGGTAGTTTTAGGTTGTTCCATCTTTTGCAGTCTTGCATATATTTTGCCATTTAAGGTTTACATTGTGTTGGTAGAAGTCTTTGTTACTCTGGAAAAAGGTGATTCCCAGGTATTTAGTTTCTTCTTTAATTTTTATTGTGTTTAACAATGGTATTAGTGAGATGAGTTTGGGTGTTTTTAGGGGAAAATATTAGTTTTATTAAGGTTTAGTTTGTAGTTAGACATAGTCGAGAAATGTTCAATTGCAGCTATTATTTTGTTTATATCTGAATTTGGTGTAGTGCAGTATATGTTCAGATCATCTGCAAATGCAGTGAGGTATATTTTGAAGTTGTGTATTGATGGAGGATTGTGATATGTATTTTGTTTAATGTATAGAAAGAGTGGTTCTAGGTATAGGTTAAACAGGAAGGGTGATAGTGGGCATCCTTGTCTTGTTCCATTTTTATTAGGATCCTATTTGACCAAGTTTTATTTATATACAGAGATGTGTATGGGTTGCTATAGAGAGTTTGGATGATCTGAATGAAGTTATTGGGTATATTAAAGTAGGGTAGTGTTTGGAGTAAGAATTCTAGATTAACCCTATCAAATGCCTTGTGGGCATCCACTACCATTGTGTAGATGTTGATATTGTATCGGTTAGCGTAGGATATTAGTGCATCTAATGTTAATGTATTGTCACTAGTCTGTCTATGTGGTGTGAAACCGGATTGTTCTGGGGAGAGGATTTTTTCTATCAGATTTTTCATTCTGTTTGCAAGTATAGAGGTAAATATTTTAGTATCTATATTTAAGAGGGAGATGGGTCTGTAGCTGTCGGGGTTTTGGGGTCTGTGTGTTCTTTTAATATAAATATAGTTTTAGAGGCATTAAAGTGGATATCATTTATTTTATAGTTTATTATGTAATTCAGTGTATAGTATAGTAGTTTGGCTATCAAGGGGGAAAATGTTTTGTAAAATTCTGATGTGAGTCCATCCGGACCCGGAGCCTTATGCACTTTTAAGTGTTTGATTGTTGTAATAATTTCACTGATGGATATCGGCTCAGTTAGTTTTTTGTTGGTCTAAATTGAGTTTAGGGAATTTCAGTTTTGAAGAAAAAGAGTTCTATCTTCCTTTGAGGTTTGTAGTATTTGTGCTCCATATATTTGAGAGTATATTTGTTCAAATGTTTTAATAATGTCTTCATTTTTGTGTAGTTTTGTCTCTGTAGTTTATTTCTGATATATTGGAGGCATTTTGTGTTGGCAGATAATTCTGGCCAGAGCTCTAGATGGTATTTGAGCTTCTTCTCGTAAGTGGCTAACATTCTGGCTTCATAAAAAGATAGGTTCCTGGTTTCTAACATATATAGATCCCTTTGCAGTTTTAAAAGTTCTGCTTCTGTTTGGTTCTTAGGGTTATTTATTAGTTCTTTTTCAAGATGCTCTATTTTCCCTTTCAGTATATGCTCCTCTTTCAGTTGTATTTTTTATAGTATGCTGCTTTTTGATAAACAATCCTCTGATCTGTGCTTTGGTTGCAGCCCATTCTATGTCAGTTGGTACTTGGGAGTTAGTGATATTTGTAAGAGCTATTTTAGTATTGCTTCTGTTTCTTTTATTACATCCATTTTGGAAAATAAATTAGGCTTTAATGACCAATTATGGCCCCTATTCTCTAAATATATCTTTTGTCCCAGTTAATGTTCAGTGTGATTTTGGAGTGATCTGAAAAGAACCTGGTATGTATAGTTATTGTTGGGTCCATGTTAATGAATATGTCAGAAATTAAGAAGAAGTCTATCCTTGACCACATTTTGTGGCATTGCGAATAGAATGTGAATTTCCCTGTTTTATCTGCACTGTTCCCATGTTTAAAAGGGTCATATAGTTTGAAATCTTGTTTGAGTTCATTAAGGGCTAATGTGGCTTGTTTATTATGTGATTTGGTCAGATTAGATTTATCCTTTTCTGGGTTTTGATATGTATTCCAGTCACCTCCAATCACTAGGTAGTGATCTTTAAATTGGTTTAAGGTTGGGTATAATGACATAAAAAAGTGTTGTTGGTTATTACAGGGTGCGTAAACATTAAGTACCATTATAGGTTTTGGTATTGTAGGACTATTAAATGTTACATAGCACCATCTTCCCTCCTTGTCAGCTTTGGTTTTTAATTATTATGGCAGCCCCAGCACTGTTTGTTTTCCCCTCTGAAGCTGATCAACAGGGTTTTTAGTCGAACGCCAATTTGCCCATAATTTGTTTCTAAGGAGGATTTTTTTGATAGTTTTTGAGAGCCATGGGGTTGGTTTAGTCTTGACTCTAATTGAACGTGTTGGGGCGTGGTAGTCTAAAATAGTTAAGAATTTTGAATTGAAGTATTGTACTGCTTCATCTAGAGGTAGGTTTTTTAGGGGTGACCAATCACATGCCAATAGTTCATTTTGAAAGCTATCAGGGTTAAAATTATTTTTGGTCCTTATTGTCCTGTAGGTTGTTGTGTTTGGAATATCACTTTCATATCTGATTATAAAGGTCAGTGAATGGTCACTTATATCTTCGAGGAGAGTTCCTACTTTGTAAGTTTGGTGGTGACTGTTTATAAGAATCCAGTCTAAGGTGCTTTTCTTGCCATTAAGTTTATTGGTCCTAGTAGGGAATGAAATGGTTTGGGTAAAACCATATAGGTTAATATGAGTAGGTGGTTGTTCTGAGGAACAGCTCTTCCAATTAATATTGAAGTCATCAAGCAGTATGGTTTCCTGTGGGTAAGTATTAGATAGCCAACTGAAGATATCCTCTAGGGTGCTGGAGTTATTACCTGGGGGGAAGATAAACACAGATGATACAGATGGATTTATGTTTATTAAGTTGTAATTTGGAAGTAAGGATTTCAGCCTTATTTATAGGTGGAGGTTGAGAATCTATAGGTGTCACCTGTAATTCACTTTTGTATAGAATAGCTACTCCCCCTCCCTTCTTAGCTTTACAGTCTAGCCTCAGGATATTATAGCCAGGTGGAATAATCTCATTATCTTGTGTTGAGTTCTTGAGCCATGTTTCAGTAAGACATAGGATGTCAAATTAATGTACATCCATGAGTGCATGTAGGTGGGCAACTTTGTTGTTTATGCTTCGTATGTTAAAATGAGCTATCAAGAGTGAGCAAGAGGGTCTGTCTAGCAATTGTGAATTAGCAGGAATTGGGGTGTGGGACAGTGAAGTAGTGGTAGAGTTTGGTCCAGGGTTTGGGTGGATATCACCATCTATTAAGGGGTGAAATTGTACTCTTATCGAACGTTTTAAGAACCTACTTGTTTGCTCCTGGAATTTCCTAATTCTTGGACTATAGAATTTAATGTGGGTCAGTCTATGATGCATAGATGGTAGGTAGGTAGCTGTGCTGGGTATAAATGTATTGCTGAGAGGGAAGTCAAGTGTTGGTATAGAGGTTTGCCTTATGGAGTTATAAAATCCTAGGCAGTTAAGGTATTTATAGAATGTAAGTAAGTAAGGTATAGAAAGGAAAGGTAAGAATAGTATTAAGAGAAGTACCTTTGGGAATGGTGAGCTTGATGAAGGTAGTATAATGAGGTAGTAGTTATAGTTTAGTCAAGAGGGAAGGTACCAGTTTAGGTTTGTGTTTAACAGAAATGGTAATGGGTTATATCACTTTAAGGAGGTGGGTTATGTAAGGGTGTGTGTTAATGAGGGTGTGGTCTAGGGAGGATAAATGTAGTGGTACTGGGGCGGGTGGAATTTGGGAGCAGGGTAGGGGAGCGGAGTGAACCCACAGGGCGAACAGAGCGGGTAGAGCAAGTGAAAGATTAAACCCTAGGAGAACAATCAGTAGAGGGATGACTGCTAAGGTAAGTTTGGGAGAGATGGTTGGGAGGGTTGGTAGCGAAATAAGCAGAGTAAAGTAGAAGGAATAGATTGTGCAGCAGGAGAGGTAAGTGTAGGAAAAGCTGGAATGCCTGGAAGTTATAAGTTAAGGTAGTAAGCTATGTGTTCAAGGAGATTAGTCAGGGTAGAGGGTGCCACCTACTTGTCAATAGGATATATTGCAATCCTGGCTACTCATAGGGGCTAACAGGGCAAGAAGTAATAGGAAGGAAAAAAATGGGAGAAAAATATACAGAGATAGTGAGAGGGAAGGGTATGGTAGGTAGGACAAGAGATGGCTTTTGGCTGCTGGCTTTCCTGCCTAGGGAGTGTACGCTACCTTACAATTTACTTCCAGATATATGTTTAGGCAAGTCTAATTAAGTACACACAGTGTTCTGCTAAACATACTTTCTTGTTTCCTTGAGGGAAAGAAGCTTGGGAAGAGGTTTAGCACTATTCTTATCCCCCTAGTATTAGGTAAAGTAGGATTCTTGGTCTTCAGATGGGGCAAGTTCCCAAATTCCTTATACAGGACAGGTAGGTTGGAGAGCTGGTTACATAGAGGGGAACAGAAAAAGACTGGTAGAGAAAAACAGAAAGGATTTGACCACATTTACTCCTATAATAACAGCTTTAGATAAATACTAGAATACATAAACCCAAAAGTGCCAGGTAAAAAGTCAGTTACTTTTCTAAATATACTGAATATCTACTAAAGTTAAGGATCCTTGGCAGATGCAGTTCACCAGTTTAACCATACCCATTAGCAAGGGCGCCCGCAGGCAGGTGCAAGGGGGTGCACTTGCACCCCCCTGGAATCGGCTGGCCAGGAGAGTAATTTATTTATTTTTTTTTATTAGAAGTAAATTAAGGGCGTTCTTCTTTAAGAACTCCCTTTGCGTCCGGTCGTACAAATGGAGGTGCTTGCGACCCGTTTTCATCTTTTCCATACGGTTTACGTCTTTATCTTCTGCATTCGCGCGTGAAATTTGAATTCTAGATGGGCGCCAGCAGAGATGCCGTGTTGTGTCCACGAAGAGGGTCTTGCCATTAAAATCGGAGCAAGCAAGCTGTTTCAGGAGCAGAGAGGGATTCCACAAAGGTAGGAAGGTTGCAGAAATAAGTTAGTTTGGTTAATAACAATTACCAGGGAACATACTCCTTACTAATAGACTGTTTTATGCACTATTAGGATTGTGGTCCAAACTGACTGATTTTTATGACTCCATGTGTATGGTTGTGTTATTGCGATGTTTAAGTGCTGGCTGATCTGTTTTGCAATAAAATGCATACAGCAAAAAAGGAATAAAATAAGGTTGTGTTTGTTTGGTTTGTAAAAACAATGTTTAAGTTGTGTTGCTTTTTCCTCTTTGCTAACAAGGTTTTTGTTTCTTTACCAGAAATTTAAAACTGGAGTTCAGGGATAATGTTGGTTAGTTTGTGTGATACTGTGTTATTACTTTGTAAAGTGACAGTGTGGATGTCTGGCAACCATTTGGCATAACCCAAAATGTTTGTTTGTACAGTTTTTATATAGTTTTTTTTCAGGTTTGCAAAGTCGGTTTTTATACAAGTTAAATTTGTCTACATGAATAATGTTGTATGTCCGTTTAATATTAGTGATGTCCTCTTGTGAATTATTTGAAGGTTTTAAATAATGCTGTTGAACTATACACAGCTCTTGTTATAAGAATTCTGATTTTACAACATTAGTCACAAGAAGCCAGATTTATATTTGGATGCTTGGAAAATACAGGTTCATATTCATAGTCCCAAGGATTGTAGTTGCTTTGGGAAGTTATCCATACCTGATACTATCATATTGACAACACACCCCTTAGAGTTGACCCAGTAGTCAGGGACTTGGGGACACACACAGGTAGTAATCTAGCCTTTGATCATTATGTGTCTGCTGTGTTGAGGAAATCCTTATATGTTGCACAACTTATAAACAAAGGTATGGCATCTAAGTCCAAGGAAGTCATTGTTCCATCAGACCTATCATTGAGTACAATGCCCCTTTGGTATATACCTAACCAGGCATATCCAATAACTATATATCAGGCATATCCAATAACTGAAAAGTCCACAGAGGTTCCTCACTAAAAGAATACATGGTGTAAGTAATGTGTCCTATGCAGGTCGCCTCAAGGCCCTATCCCTGTATTCTGTCTCCTATAGGTTTTGAGGGGCAATTTATGCCTGGCATACAGGGCATTGTCAGGCCTCACTTTGATAGACCTCCTGCATAGCCACAAAAGAAACAGTACCAGAATTACCCATTCTACAGACTTAAACTTTGCCTGTGATATAAATAGGACCTGCTATAGAGATAGGTATGTATCCCAGAGACTACACAGTCTATGGAACAGGCTCCCCATCCATTTGAAGCAGAGGTCCTCTCTAATCCAATTCAAGTGTAACTTGGACAATTGGATGGGAAACCAGTAATTCATCCCTGGTTTAGCACCTATATCTCTAATGCAAACAGGTAACCTGTAAATGGTTCATCTCCCAGACCCATGCTTACACTTATCAAGGGTGTCAGAACTTGTCAAAGATTTGGGATGCATGGCTAGGTTTAAAAAGGCCCTTGTAGTCGTTAGCGTAGTAAACACCTATGACCTAAGGCTTTGGCCAGGTCAAGGTAGGTGGTGTGCACCATCTTCCTCTTGTCCATTGCTTTGGTGACTGTCTCAAAGTCAACCAGGTTTAACAGACATGACCTCCCCTTGACAATGCCAAACTGTGTGGGGTCGAGTGTTGGCAATGTCCCTGTTAATGAGGTCCATGATAATCCATTCCATGGTCTTGCAGATCAGGCTAGTTAGGCTGTTGGGGCTATAATTTCCCGGATCGGTGGACACTCCACCTTTGTGTAAAGGGATGACAGTGGCAGTCCTCCACTCAGCTGGGATAAAGCCAGTACTCAGGCTTTGGTTGAATAGGGTGCCTAATGGTGCTGTAAGTTCATGTCTGAATTCATGTAGGATGCAGCCGGGGATGTTTTCAGGTCCCATGGAGGCTGTATTTTTTTGCCTTTGAGAGGGCAGTGAGGACATGTTCCCCTAGAGAAAAGGGGAGGGGGGCAGGTACTGAGGATGTCCTGATTTACTGATGGGTGGATAGAGGGGTGAAGTTTTTGCTGAATCTCAGCCAGTAGGTTGGCTATATCTACAGCATTTGTGTATGTGGTGTCCTTGACCACCAGTTATGAACAGATCTGGGTGCTTCCTTTGAGATTGCAGACATATGTGAAGAAGGCCTTATGATTGTCTCTAGTAGATGTGGCCAATTTGGACTCAAAGTTTGCTTTACAGGATTTCACTAGTGCTCTTATTTGCTTGTTCAGCTAAGGAGAGATTGCTTCCAATTGGGCACCTGCTCCTTCTTGGTCCTAGACTGCAATTTTTTCCTTTTGTTATATACTATTGCAGATGTCCACCAGAGAGGTTTACTCTTCCTTGCGGTGGATGATTTTGTCCTGTTGGGTATTCCTGATTCCATGTGTCTATATAAATGCTTGTATAGTACTTTGGTATAAATTTGGATATCGGTGCCAGTTACTACAGAGGTGAAGGAGGCTGTGAAACTGTTTATACATTCCTCAGGAGATTGTAATCAGCTTTGGAGAAGTTTTTTTGTTTGACCCTAGCTAGAGGGGGTCAGGGGAGATGGTGACTTCGAAAGTGACTGCTTTATGGTTGGATCTTGCCAGGGAGGATAATACTGTAGGGGGTGCTGCAGTGGTTACTCATGTTGGTTAATACCAAGTCCAAGATAGTATCACCGCTTATTGGGGTATTGACTAGCTGTTCCAAAGCATTTGCATTGATAAAATCGAGGAATCTCTGGGCATTTGTGTTCTGGCATGAGTAATTTTTCCTATCTATGGTTGGGTAGTTAAATGTTAAAAAAATAGACACATTTCAATATCGGACTTCATATTCTTCAGAAAGTCAGAAAGTGTATGGTAACAAAAGCAAGCTTTTATTCTAGCAATTTTCTAAGTGTACAAGATGGATATTTGAAATGTATCCCTGTGTTTGGGACTGTATTCCCCCCATTAGTGGCTTCATCCAGGTTTTGTGCTAGGGTTGAGAGTTATGGTAAGAATTGAATTCACTGAATGTGTTTGGGGGCTGTATTAACCCAGTATTGCCTTTGTTCAGGTATTTATTGGCTTCATCCAGGTTTTTTGCTAATGTTGAGAGCTATGGTAAGAACTGATTTCACTGAAAATGTTTGGGGGCTATATTCTCTCATTACTGGCTTTGTCCGGGTGTTATTTGCTAAGAGGTTGAGAGCTATGGTGAGAACTGAATTCACTGAATGTTTGGTGGTTGTAGTCACCCATTATTAGCTTTGTTCAGGTCTTTTGTGCTAAGAGGTTGACAGCTGTGCTATGGTGAGAACTGAATTCACTAAATGGTAAAGTTTCAGTCTTCCTCTTTCACAAAACAGCTGATTTGGCGTAGTGGTATGTTGCTTTGACTGTTTTGCACGGGGTCCCCTGGGTTCAAGACGTGGCAGTGAAATGTATGGTGGTAACGCAGCATTTTATTCTAGCAACTTTCAAACATTATACAAGCAATGTTTAAAATGTGTCCCTGGTTTTGGCCTTTGCCCCCATAAATTTCGGCTTTTTCCAGATTTCTTGTGCTGCAAAGTTCAGAGATACAGCTGAGTGTCTAGTAGATTTTACAAGGAGCTGAGAGCTGCAGGGGAGCAAAAGTTTAGTGCTGCTTATGTTTAGTCTGCTTGCATTGTTAATAACACAACAGATAGTGTACTTGCTTTAGATGCTGAAGGCTGTGGGTTCTACTCCCACAGTAGGTAAATGCATTGCTGATGCTGTATTGTGTTGTAAAGGGGGGTGGATGCTGCAGTCCTTTTGGCAAAGATACCTAGTAACTATGAACCTGTTAACAGTTTGCTATCCATTCTCTATTGCGGTATTACTAGCTTTTCATTTTTTTACTGCATGCAACAAAGGCAATTTATTCTTCAAGGGTAATAGGCACTTTATTTGTAGATTAAACAATGACATATAAAGTGTTTGCTAGCAGCAACCTCTATTAGTTACAAATTTCTTCAATGTGGATTTTACTACAGAGATTGTGTATATTTTTTACTGATACTGGTGGACTTAAGTAGACTTTTTATGATGGAAATGTTCTGAATTGGGCAATTTTGTCATTGGTGGATGCTTTTTGTTTCTTTGTTTACTGGAAAAATTTTCAAAACAATAAATTTAAAATGCCATTTAACAACTGTACTGTATTGTACAAGGAATATAATGTAATACAGTCAGGAAGGTGTATCAAAGAGCATGTGTATGTTATGTTCGAGGGGCCTATGATTTTGAAGACAGCCCAGAGTTAATATTTGCAATTGGCAAAATGTATTTTCTCTGAAAGTGGGTTTCAGTGCTGTTTCAATGCATGTGAGTTTCAAGGGCAGAGAAGTTTTAATGTTAGTCTATTTTCATTGAGACTGCATTGCTTTAACAGATATGTATTAGGGTTTGTGCTGTAAAATGCAAAATAAAACTTTCAAATGAAATCCTAAATCATCGCAGAAGTAAAGCAGTATGCACATTAGTGTTTATGGTAAATGGGGAAAAATAACCAAGGAATGGGACATTGGAATGGCTGCAGGGGGGGAGGCTCCATTTGACCATGATTTTGTGAGGGGGGGGGTATCAAACTCAGACAGCCCCGGTTGAACTATACCTCTCAGTTGTCCATATCTTTGCAGAATTAATAGATATTTGCTGCTTATTTTTGGTTTGTTCCTCATAAAATTTGTGGTTTTCTAGCAAATCATTTAGGAATGAAGCCATTAAATGACAGACACTGAGTTTCAGATGTCATAACCTTCAGAAAAATGCATGCTAATGCAAGACTGTCTAAGTTTATACAAGAGCAATTTTAGTAGTGTTTGTATGTTCCCCAATATATTTGGCCTTGTTCAGATTTCCTGCATTAAGAGGTTGAGAGGTACGTGAAAATCACTTTGTAGATTAGGAATATCCAAACATCTCAATTGTCCCCAATTCTGGCTCAAAATGTTGCTCTCCCCTAATAATCCCTCCTCCAAAATGGAAATTTTGGAAGAAAATGTGGAGGGTTTACAATTATAACTGTAATGATCAGTTATAGATTACCTTTATTTCAGAAATGCATGTGGATGCTCTTATTTTGTTAGCTGCTTCAAGTTAACTGTTAATATTAAAAAGGTGTCCCTTTTTTGACAGGTATTTTTGCATCACATTTTGGTCTGTTTTTCATAAAATTGTGGTTTCTGGCAAATTAGTGGCAAGTCATTAAAGATTGAAGTTAGAAAATAATGGCAGACATTTGAGTTTCAGATTTTATACCCTTCAGAAAATTTGTACTAATGCAAGATCTACCTGTTCTATTAAGTTAATAAGAGCAATATTTAAAAATTGGCCTTATTTTTGGGCCTGTGTCCCACTTCTAGTTCTATGTATGGCTTTGTCCAGATTTCTTGCTCTGAAGTTGAGAGGTAGGAGTGTCAGCCATCACTGTCAGCCAGAGACATTTCAAATTATGACATACTTATTACACCCCAGCCCCCATTGTAGTGGCTCGGGATGTGTCCAAGGAAGGCAAGAAGCAGTTATGCAGTAAGTGTGCAGAGTATTCCCCATCCAAGGTAGATCACAAATCGACCGTGGCTTTTCATCTGTCCTTGATTTTGCAAAATGTTCTGGTTTTCTATCAGATTTTTATACTGTTGATTTATGCTTCTTATTATTCAGGAACTGCATGCTATCACAGTGTCCTGTTGCTCTGTTTAAGTAGCCATGGTTTAATGAACATCAGGTAAGCTTGTCGGAGATTGTAAGATGCAAGTAAGCTTTAGTAAGCTTGTCGGACATTGTAAGATGCAAGTAAGCTTTAGTAAGCATATTGTTAAAGAATTGCCAGCATTGAAAGCCTTTTCGTTGTTGCCATGCAGAGAATATTTACATAGCTAGATAATGTATAAGCCTTGGGTATTGAAATGCATATGACAGTATTTGTAATAAAAGGACAGGATTACAGTGTTTTCAGAAGTTCATTACATTTTATTGGAGACCAGTGTCTTATAGCAGTGTCTGTGTGTTAGTACACTTGTAGTTGGGTGGCATTAATGGTATATGGTAAATAAGCATTGCTACCTTACTTAAAAGCCAAGCCCTGCAACAACTAGCTCCACACTGAAGTCAAAACACAATAGCTCTGGTGGGTAAATGTACTCTGTAGTAATCAAAAAAGGCAAATGTTTGAAATAACTACAGCTTATGTGCAAACACAATAGGTAGTGATGAAACAATGCTCTGCTAAAAATGCTTTAATGCTCCACATTGCTGAGCTGCAATCACTAGCTACCAGGATTTCACCCACTTCAGATCAAGCACGGTGCCATTCAGTGCAACCTTCCCAGAACTAATTCAAGTCTGACCAGAATTATTTGGTGTGTGTGTATAAGAGGGAGGTAGCATACCCCCAGCTGTCCAGATTTTTGCCCCATATTCCTCTTAAAAGGATTGAAGTTGCTAAATAATGAGACATTTCAGTTTTAGATGTCATGTCATTTAGAAAAATGCATACTAACACAAATCCTGTTACTCTTGCAATTTTCTAAGTTTCTGAGAGCCATATTTATAATCTGTCCCTATTTATTTTAGGCTTTGTCAAGATTTCTTGCACTAAGGGTGAGGCCTTGAGGGGTGTGGTATCTTTGTAAGAGAGAGAGAAAGTGAAATGCCCAAGTTAGAGTTAGCAGGTGGAATTTTCAAGTGCATTTTCAAGGAACTGTGAGTTTTAAGGGAAGCGAAGTTCACTGCTGCTCATGCCAAGTCTATTTACAATGTGCAACCATTTTGTTTAGCAAATGGTATCTCTATTGTGGTATAAAGTTTTAAAGCTATGTTAGTAGCACCACAAGTAGAATACTTGCATCTTAATGTAAAGGCTTGAGGTTCTATTCCTACAGCATATACATTTGTATGCTGCAGTCCTCAGGATGCCCTCCTTTGGATGAGATGCCTAATAACTATGAACCTGTTTTTCAGCTTGTCATCCATTTTCTATTGCAATATACCAGCTTACCATTTTTTAATTTAACATAGGCAATTTATTCTTTGACGGCAGCAGGCACTGAATTTGTAGATGAAACACTGAAATATACAGTTTTCTAGCAACAACATCTTCATTAGTTTCAGATATCTTTAATGTGGAATTATTCAGATTACTTTTACTTCAGCAGCGACACTCAAACAAGTGTTGCTGTATAATACAAGGGATATAATTCAATTATATATTATAATTAATACAATCAGGTAAATCAAATAACTTTTGCATGGCCCTAATGGTGTGCAAGGAGCCTATTGCTTAAACAGTTCAAAGGTAAATAACCTGCCACTGGCCAGATGCATTTTCTTTGAATGTGGGTTTCAATGCCGGTTCATTGAATGTGAGTTTCAAAAGTAGATAAGCTTTAATGCCAAGTCTGTTTTCATTGTAAGACTATTGCTTTGTTTAGGTTTAGTAAATATCTCGGTGTTTGGGCTATAATGTTTGAAATAAAAGTTGTAAATTAAATCCAACTGCCTGTAATCATTGTAGAACTAAAGCATAACACAGTATGCACACAGATTTGAACAGTGTCTACAGTAAATGGGGAGAAATAGCCAAGTAATGGGACACTGGAATGGCTGTGTGGGCGGGGCTTGGGGTGGGTGGACTTGGGCGGGGCTGTGTTGGCAGGGGGCGGGGTGAGCTATGTGGGTGGGGCTCTGGGTTTGCACCCCCCTGCAAAAAATCCTGCGGGCTCCCTTGCCCATTAGGTTCATATAGATGTACTTACAGCTATACAGATATACATATTGCATTATATTCTTATTGATTTACTTTAAACAAGGAAAACGCAGCTATATAGTTCTTCGAGCACAGCAAAATAAAAACACTTTATACAAGGAGTTAGCACTATATAGCGACCATTCAACATCAGTTATACTGAACTAAGGCAGTCTAGGTAGTGCCATATGTGGTTTAATAATCATTAGGGTAAACCACAAGGAAGGAAAGATGGAATCCACACTTCATAAATTTAGCGCTTTCGTTTTTTAATAAAAACTTCTTCAGAATAGCAAACAAACAGCAAACAACACAAGACTGACCCATTTTATATCCCACAACCACCAAAAACATTAATTGGTGACATCATAATTGATGAATTAATTAATTAACCCTTTCATACATTAAATACATTTATTAAAAAACGAAAGCGCTAAATTTATACAGTGTGGATTCCGTCTTTCCTTCCTTGTGGTTTACAGTTTATTTCAGGTTTGTGTTTCTGACTTTCGTTGTTTAACAGTGAAATATGGAAGGAATAGACAGTGGGGATCCACTTACACTTGGGTCATTGGCAACGTCTCTTTCTAATCTGAATTGCACTGTCGGTAATTTGGTTTCACTTATGGAAAGGCTGACCCAGCAACAGAAGGGTGGTTCGCAGGCTGATTGTGGGTTTCAGCCTAGACGTACAAGCAGTAACACCGGAGAGGATGAGTTGAGCAGTTTTGGTATTACACCAGCCCAGCGTCAACACATTGAGAGAGCTAGCGCAACGGGGAGAGAAGAGGAGCGGACTTCCCCTTGTGCAGGCACTTCCAGGGGCAGTACCTCTTTCAACGGAAGGAAAACCTTAAGCCAGTGGCTTGAAGGAGGTCGTGAATGGAACAGTATCTCATCGAACAGCCAAAACAGTGATGGTTCCCTCAACGAACAACTTGGTCTACTTGAAAATTACACTTTTGAATACCGTAAACTACAACTTGAAAACAGTTATCTTCGCGAGTGCCAAAGGAGAGAACAGATCCCAAAAGGACTTCGACGTTGGCGTTACCCAACAGGATTGGTCAAGAATTCAGAATTATATCTCAAACTGATACAAATGTTCAATAGACATGGATGTGAGCTTCTGGACTGCCTTATCAAAGAGAACGACAAAAAAATGGTAAATCTTAATGAGAACATTAAGCATGTTAACAACAGTATTGAATCAGATTTACCATTTAATTTTTATAAAGTACAGTATGACAACATATTTAAGAATGTAGATCAATATATAACTGGGTTAAAAAGCAAAAAAGAAAAAAGTTAAAAAGAGATGAAAAGGATTATGCTGAACACAGAGCATATCCTCCACCCCCCCCCCCGAGTCAAAACAGGTTCAATAATCACTGTGATGTACCTGATAGAGAATTTGGTGGTGACAGTTATCAAACACCTGACACCAGGGACTCCGATATCAACCCTTTAGAATTCCCCCCTCTGAGGAGGTCAGAAAGGCTAAAGAGCCAGAGAGGGGGAATGGGACAACACAATTTCAACTACAGGGGGAGGGGAGGGGGAGAATGTATTAGAACATTTTAATGTATTAGATCAAACGAATGTATTGGGACAAACACTTGTGGTTAATCCACTAGAGGAAGTGAGTGTGGAAAATGTTTTATGTAATGTTTTATGTGATGTTAATAACATAGAGGAGAGTTCGTTTCAGATTATTTGGAACAAAAATTGTGATTTTAAGGTATACAATTATAGTGTGTGTACTTTAAGTAATGACATTGCTGATATTTTTGAAAAAGGTCTTTCTTTTGTTCCTTGTAGAAAAGGAGGTCTGGATGAAGCTTTCATAGATTTAAAACTTTATACAAGAAAGTTAAATTTCCAATTTTGTTTTAAAGAAGGTGTTTTTGACAACAGCAGTGTAGATGTATGTAAAAAACCTAGTTCATTCAATCCCCCTTTGTGTCCGATTGTGCAGACTTTTGAAAAGATGTGCGAACACGATATCCATATGATGTTTAAGTACACTGGTAGGGTGTTTCAGGCAGAAAACAATGAGATGAAATTACTACAGGAAATATGTGGAAATAAATCAATAAGGATCATGAAACCAGATAAGGGGGGTGGGTTAGTAATCATGGATAAAAACACCTATATTAACAAAATGTTTGGGATTTTGTACACTGACACGTATTGTCAGATTAGTATCAATGAGAAAAACATTTTATTTAGGAAAGTGGATATAATGTTGGAAGAACTTCTTCTAAAAAGACAAATTACACTAGACGAATGGTCATATATGGAAGTTAAATGCCCAAAGATTGCCACCTCTTTTGGCATACCAAAATTACATAAAGACGAATAACCCCCCCCCCTTAGACCCATAGTTGATGCGAAAGCGTCAAAAACTTATTTTATAGCTAAATTTATAGATACGCAATTGAAAAATATACTATGTAACTGTAATTGGATTATCAAGGATTCATGGGACCTATTGAAAAAGATTAATAAAAGTATGTACAATCACAACCTTATTTTTGTAACTATAGACGTCAGGGACTTGTTTTCTGTCATCCCCCACGACATCGGTATTGAATGGTTTTACTCATACCTGTGTCGTTACACTGAAATGGGTCATGACAGGATACTCACAATCAGGAGCCTCATGGAAATTATTTTGGACACCAATATCATTGTTTTTGAAGAATAACTATTTAAACAATGTAAAGGCGTAGCTATGGGGGCTACTTGTGCACCCATTTTTGCTAATTTAGTCTTAGCATTTTGGGAGAAAGAATATATTTTTACTAGCCCCTATGAAAAGCTTTGGAAATACTATGGGCGGTACCTAGACAATATAGTTATTTTATGGAATGGGAGTGAGGATTTATTAAATGAATTTCTCGGATATATTAAAGAAAGTACAACTTTTCTAGAATTTTCACATACCATATCACATGATAAAATTGATTACTTGGACATCACCATCAATAAAAATAGATTTAATAATTGTTTTGAAACTACCATCTTTAGAAAACCTACATATTCCAATTCACTTTTGAATTTTACCAGTTTTCACCCCCTCCATCAGAAGAAGGCACTGGTAAAAGGGCAGGGAGTGAGACTGGCAAGGATGGTGTCTGACCATCAAGAGTTTTTAGATCAAATTCACACCTTAAAAGGAATGTTGACAAGTAGAGGGTACCCATTAGGGTTTGTCAACACTATTTTAAAAGAGGTAGTAACCAAGAGGAAACAATGAATATTTGTCCCTTTATTAGGAAAAGGGTCTGATATTCCTTTTGAAGGGGAACACAGAATGGAAAATAAAACATTTAATAGAGCTGCTATTTTTAAATACAATCAGCAGTTTACAAATATTAGTAACATAATACAACATAATTGGAATTTATTTAGTACCAACAAGGAGTATTTGGATATTGTAGGAACAAGTCCTAATATAGTTTACAAAAAGGATACGACTATTAAAAACATGTTAGAAAGAGCAGAAGAAGGTTGCCCCGGGACTAGGGGTATGTATAAATGTGGATTTTGCTCACAATGCAAGCACATTTTGGAAGGGATGGAACTATATATTCCTAATTATGGGAAATACACCTACAAAAAGAAATACACTTGTAGTAGTAATCCTGTTGTGCATATAGGGATGTGCACTGAGTGTCCCTGTTTTTATATTGGTAAGACAGTCAATGTCCTTAGGAGTAGAATGTACCAACATTTCTACGATATTAACAAGGAGGATATGAAAAATGTACTGTCTAGCCATATTAAGAGTAACACAGGACATAATTTTAGATTTTCAGTGCTTGAACAAGTTACATTGGGGGATAGAGTGGGTCCCCTGAATGATTATTTGGAAAATAGGGAACTTAGATGGCAGTTAAAAACTAATGCAGCACAGTTCCCAGGGTAAAACACTAGTATTTCTATCAGTTCTGTCCTTAGACTCAAAAAGGCAGGGACTAAAGGTGGAGGTGTCTCTATTTACATCAAAGATAAATATACTTCAAGGATGATCAAACAGGACAATGCACTTGAGCTGCTCCATGTTCAAATCACCGTAGGCAATATAATACCACTTCCTTGCAAGCTATAGGTCCCCCTCTATGACCCAGGAAACCCATACCATGTATTTAAACTTATTAGAAACACTAACCATCCAACCCTATACCATATCCATTTGTGACTTTAATTACCAAAATATTAACTGGGAATCCTATATGACACCAAACATACATATATAGAGATTCCTGGATTTTGTAAACACAAACTACCTGGGACAGATAGTCAATACACCAGCCAGAGATGCAACCATACTGGCTCTGGTCCTAACTAATATGGAAGAGTACTGCACACCCTCTAATCTAATGCCTTCCCTGGTAAGGTCAGACCATAAAATGGTCTCCTTTGAAGTAAAAATAAAACCTAGACACCAGCCAAATCTGGAATATTCAGGAATTGCTCTAAGACTATTAAATTATATCCTGGCAAAATCTGAAGCCCCCATAAACCCTGAGAACACTGCTGCCTATGCAGAATTCTTCACAGAAACCCTATACAAGCATGTTAATAGCCACATAGAGGCAGCTGTACCCACCAGGAAGAAGTACAGAACTAACTCAAAAAACAAACCACCCTGGTGCAATCACAAACATAACAGGCTGTACAACAGAAGGAAGAACATCACGGCAAAAATTAGGAAGTGCAGCTCCCGGCAGTATAAAAGCACTCATCAAACTAAACAAACAACTCAGAGGACAAATAAAGTCTACCAAAGCCAAATTTAAGGTAAGGTTGGCCCTCCCAGGCCAACAACAACCACAAGGCATTCTTTAGCTATGCCTGCAACCTCAAAGGCAATACACAATTGTGTGCAGAGCTCATTGCAAATGGTGCCACCTATACTGAGCTAGAAGACATTGCAAATCTCCTGGCTGATAAATTCATTCCATCTTTAACCCTCTCTCCCCCTCAACCTTCCCTCAGGAAATATCATCAAATATAACTCCCCCTACTATCACTAGGGAACAGGTCCTCAATGCTCTCTCTAAGGCCAAGAACGCTGCATCAGTGAGCCTAGAGAATATCCCAAGATACCTTCTAAATAGCATGAAACACAACCTAATAGCATGAAACATGACCTATCAGGGCCTCTGGCATTACTATTCAACTGTAGCCTTCAAATATGTTTTGTGCTTCATGAATGGAGAAAGGCAACAGTCATCCCTCTGCACAAAGGTGAGCCATTTACAGACCCTGGAAACTACAGACCCATAAGTCTCACTAGTCTTATATGTAAAGCCATGGAAAGAATTATCATGGAGATGATCAATAGAAATATAGTAAACCTCCAGACACTGGACCCAACCCAGTCTGGTTTCATCAAGGACAGATCATGCCTACTCAACCTGGTGGACTTCTTTGAGAAGGTCACCAAAGCAATCGATGAGGGCAAAATTGTTCACACTGCCTACCTTGACCTGACCAAGGCATTTAACACAATATCCCACTCGGGCATTGTTGACAAACTCAAGAGGTTCGGTACAAACCCGTATTTCACCCGGTGGATAGCCAAATGGCTCACAAACAGGACTCAGGAAATTAGAATTGGGGAGTCCACCTCTACAAAGTGGCCAGTCACAAGTGGAGTCCCTCAGGGATCAGTCCTTGGACCGCTACTTTTTGGCATTTACTTCTCAGAAGTCAAGGCCAATGTCATTGGTCTCTGGCTGACTAAATTTGCAGATGATTGCAAATTAGGAGCTGTCATTGAATCTCACACTGACACAAATGTTTTCCAGAAGTGTCTGATACAGACAAACAACTGGTGTCAGAGCCATGGACTAAAACTAAATGCCATGAAATGCATAACAGTATCCTTTGGGAAGTCATCCATCCCTGGTAACTATCATATTGACAACACACCCCTTAGAGTTGACCCAGTAGTTAGGGACGTAGGGACACATATAGTAATCTAGCCTTTGATCATCACCATCATGTGTCTACATTGGTGAGGAAATCATTCCATATTGCACAACTCATAAACAAAAGTATGGCATCTAAGTCCAAGGAAGTCATTGTTCCACTGTATTCAGCATTCATCAGACCTATCATTGAGTACAATGCCCCCTTTGGCATGTACCTAACTAGGCATATCCAAGAATTAGGATGTCCACAGAGGTTCCTCACTAAAAGAATACAGGGCGTAAGTAAAATGTCCTATACAGACTGCCTCAAGGCCCTATCCCTGTATTCTGTCACCTACAGGGTTTTGAGGGGAGATCTATGCCTGTTATACAGGGCATTGTCAGACCCTACTCTGATGGACCTCCTGCATATCCACAAAACAAACATCACCAGAATTATCTGTTCTAAAGACTTAAACCTTGCCTGTGATATAAACAGGTCCTGCTGGAGAGATAGGTATGTACCCCATAGACTACCGTGTCTATGGAACAGGCTCCCCATCCAGGTGAAGCAGAGTTCCTCCCTAACATAATTCAAGTGTAACTTGGACAATTGGATGGGAAACCAGAAATTCATCTCTGGTTTGGCATCTATGTCTCTAATGGATGCAGATAAGCTGTAAATGGTTCATCTCCCAAACCCCTCCTTACACTTATGAAGGGTATCAGAACTTGTCAGAGATTTGGGATGCATGGCTAGGCTTAAAAAGGCCCTTGTGGTAGTTAGCTTAGTAAACACACCTATGAACCTATACAATCTTACTTTTAATTTGTAAAATGGTTTGTATGGAGAGATAAACCCGTCTCCTTCTGTATATAATGTGCGGCAAATGTTTTATGTGGAGCAAAGGTGAAATACATTATACAACCACCTCTTTTTATCCCAGTTAGACATCAGAAGTATACACAGAATGGTTACAACTGTTTGGAAGGGGTGGGGGTTGTCTGGATGAAAGTAACTGACCCTCTTGTCATTTGCTTATTTTAAACAATAATCTTTCAAAAATGAGGCATAAAAATGCATCACAGAACATCCATACCATCAGATTTTCTGATGGTCTGGTGGGCCTCATACCCTAAGGCTGTATAAGTGGATTTTAGCACAGGCTTAGTTACGGCCTCTGCCCTGAACCCCACCTATTCTAAAACAGGCTTTGGTTAGAGATGTGCACAGAAGGGCACTGTAATTTGTTTGGGGAAAGAAGAAGATCACAGCAAAATTTTGAGCCAAAACTGAGAACAGGTGAGAATTATGCAACCATGCACTGTATATCAGCTCTGTTCCATGCAACAAGTAGCTTCACACAAACCATGTTAGTTCTGCAAAGCTAGAATAAGCATTAACAAGCAGCTAGTCATTTCCCACCACAGACAGACCCAGTAATTACTACAGCTTTGTCTGTGTATATTTCACTTGTCCAGATAAGTAGCCCATTTTACTTCACACAAATGCACTTTAGTCCTGCAAAACCAGACAGTGACTTTTAAATTGAGCAAACAATGAGAGACGGTAAATTTCAATAGACAGCTCCCACCCTGCAGTTATAGCTTCTTCAGTGTGTATTTCAGACAACTGAAATAAAAACGACAGCCATGTATTGTATGTCAGCTTTGTTCTATGGAAACAAAAGCCATACGCACATTAAAGAATTCAAAAGTTGCTTCACACAAATCACAGTAATCCTGCAAAGTAAGACTAATCAGCAAAAACTATTAATCACATTCCACCCAGACAGGCCAGCTGTTTTATATGTGATTGTCTAATTAACTTAGTTAATGGAACAACAGGTTTTGCATCAATATGCATTTTCTAAGGAATACAACACAGGGAATTTCAACGTCTGTCATTTTTGGCTGATTGTAATCCTCAGTGGTTTACTAAAAATCTAACTAATTTATGAAGGACAGGGCAAGCATATCCAATGAAGTTAGGGTCACTTTGTAAAATCAGGGACAGCTGAGAACTGGGTGTGATTAACTAGTCATCTTATATATCTGGTTTCCTGCCAGTAACATTATTAAAGAAAACTTACTTTGCAGCTTTCTATTCACACTGCAGATAATCTCACAGTTTCAACTTTGTTGACTTCTTGCTTTGTCTCACCCACAATCTAACCAATTCTTTGCCTAGGCAGATTGTGGGTGGGGTAAAGCAGGAGGCCAACAAATTGAATGGCCACATCTACAAGCACTTCCTCCCTAGAGCATTGTAGTTGCTGTATCTAATGGAATTCATACTTCTCAACCCGGAGACAAAGGAAATCTGAACAATGACTCTTGAAAAGTAGATACATCTGGCAAAAAATCTGGACAGATAATTAGCATGAAATTTGTATACCTATAAATTGACTTCAACCACTTCCAGATAGGCTTGTCGAATAGCATCATTTAGAAACACAAGGTTCTGGGATTTGAGTTAGGTTTGAGTTTATCTTTACAGTAAGGTTTACTATTAGGATTAGAGTTATAAAATGTGACAGGTGTATTTTGACTTGATTATTTTGTCTTTGATGACACTTCCAAACAGATGTCCTACACCTACTGTCATAACTCTAAAGTTTTCACCTTCTAAAATGTGAAGCACTACCTCACACAAGGCTGAACAACTGGGCAAATTGTGGAGCACTTACTAAAAATGATAGCTGCAACGCTCACAGTATATTAACTGTTTCCTCATACTTAAAAAGAGTTCTTTTGATTACATTAATATAATTCAACATTATTTGCTATTTGTAACTATGGTTATTTGTTCAAAATATTCTTAACAATAAATGTGTACCAAACTGAGATTCACTTGTGGAAACAATTGGACAAGTGTCTGGTTTTAAATTTAAAACAGAAAATAAATTGTATCCATTCCTCTTCATGTATATTGTGAAATGCAAAGGCACCACACAGATAGAAAGGTTTACAAGGTGTCTCCTATCAACTTAAGAGTCTCACATCTCTCTCCTATTTGGTTTATTGGCTGAGATCTGCCCCCTGACATGTATTAATGCTGCCAATACAGACATTGTGTTTTAAAGGGGACACATTGGTGCATTGTGGCACTGAAATGCAGGGCAGAAAATCATATAATACCACCAAAATCAGTATGGTTCAGAGGGTTTCCTGCCAATAACCTGACACACAGGTGGTCAAGTCCATCTGCATGATTCTTACATCCCGAATGTCAGGATGTCAAAAACAAACATTGCTGACTGTCCAGACTTGCCCCCCTTCTGGACCCATGGTAATGCTTGTTCCTAGATCCAGAGTGGTAGGGAGTTTTGGGGTTCAGTATTTGCTCCTGATATGCCAGTACTCCGTATTCCACCTTTTGTGGAACGGTTTCAGGCTTTGGTAGACTCAACCACTTGTGTGACAGGTTATTGATAGGAAATCAGTTCAGAGATACATAAGCTATGTGTGCAGTTTATTTATTTAGTTTCTTAAAGTGAACAACTGTTTAATTTGTTTCCTTTAAGAAAACAATAAATAAATACTGGAAAGTGCCCTTAGCCCCTGGGCAGCCACCTAATTCACCTATGTATAAGGTCTGCTATGGTGTGAGAACATCTCTTGCAGACATGGAGAATCACAAAAATGTTATACAGAAGAAATAAGAATGAATATTTAAAACACCCATCGTCTTTTTGAAGTAGGTATTCTAAAATTTAGAGAACAGTATGGTAAGTATATGCAAATCCCCCAAAAGAAGTCTCCAGAAGCCATAGCCAGCCGTATTTTAGTCAGAACCTCAAAATATTCTCTTAATTTCATCAAGTTTATTGTGATCTAATTTCTTGCAGTTTAATTTGTAGAAGTAGCTGTTCACTAGAGTTCTTACCCTGCAAGGGTAAATAATAATACTGAATAGGTTACAATGCTTTGTTTCAGTTTTCATATTGCATAAAGTGTGCCACATAGATTATAAATTAAAAAAAACCTTGGTAGTTAGTTTTGCCAACTCAGTGCAATGTTCATAAATGTTTTAGACTTGAAACTTGCATTGGTCTATTAGTGCTGTCTGTTGGTAGATAAATACAACTGAGGTATCATACTATACAGTGGGTTGGCAGGGCTTGTTTAATTTTGATTTTAACAGTCAGCCTAAATAGTGATCTTCTGTTTGTTATAGACAATTTTAAAGCATTATATGCTGTTGAGTCCTCTTCTTTTGGTCTTATACTGTTTAGTATTTGATAAATTCTCACCAGGAACCAGAGTATGAGTTTAAGAATCTGTTTAGCAGCTCATACACTACAATGGAATGGCTTGGAGGATATGTGCTTCTACATGCATAAGGACAATAGCATTATATGTGCTACCACTGGAAACAGTGTTCTACTCTGGATAACAAACTAAAAATAAAAATATGCTTTATTCCATCTTATTTCTTTAGGTAGGGAATGGGGCTGTATTTCAATATGATCATTTGCTATATCTGCTTACAACAGTGCACATTTTCTAATATCCAGGAAAATAGTATGTTATTATGACTATTGAATGTCTTTCTCTCTCTTTCCCATTTACGCACCATGTGGTACATCAGCAACAAGCACCTTTTAGCACTCATGATTTCTGTGGCAGTAACAGGTTTTACAGGCTCAAGTTGCTAACCCAAGGCCCAATACTCCTCAGAGGGTGCACCACTCACATTCACATGGACACGCTCACACATAGGGCCAATTTAGAGTGCCCAATCCACCTACTGCATGTCTTTGGAATGTGGGAGGAAATCAGAGCAGCTGGAGGAAACCCACACGAATGCAGGGAGGACATGCAGACTCCACACAAAAGACACCCAAGCTGAGAATCAAACTGAAGAACCTCTTCCTGTGAGGTGACAATGCTAACTGCTACACCACTGTATCACCCACTGAATGTCTTTATTAAATTGAAAAATATTATAAAAAGATAGATTTGATTGCTATGTGCAACTGTTCACAATCACTTGTACATTTACCAATGTCAGGGCATACCCAAAACTAGTACTCAGTGTTATTAGTGAAGCACACAAGCTGTAAATTGATATTTGACTTAAGTATTCATTTCAATAATATGCTTTCCTTTACAACTCACAATGCTCTTACCCACTCACAGGTTCAGTCTTTGAGGTGGGGCTCTCTTCAAGCATTATGGGTAATATATCTAGAGGACACAGAGTCCTTAGGGCATGAAAGTCCACCCCTGCAGTACTGCCCACTTAGAACTCTGATGACCTATCAGCTTCATCCTCAAACTTTGCAGTAACCAAATGGTGACCAGCTTGCTGTAGCATTTGACACTAGTCAGTCATATTTCATGGAGGGCACACTAATTATATATCCTTCTGGAAGTAAAATGGCAGTAATCCCGCCATCTTGGGATGTGGCTGTGGTCATCCATTCATCATGTAGTATGGCTCCACTCATCTGGTTCTAATTTAGGAACTTGGTCATCTTTCAGCAGCTCTTACACCTTTGGTGGGTGGGCACTTCAAATGTGATCTTCAAGGCATTACCATGTAACACCTCACAAATCAATAGTATAAATTAAGGGCCCTGTTTTTGTAACAACATGGCCTGGTTAACATGCCCAGTTCTGTACATACTTAATGATCCATGTTCTGCAGTTGGAAGACTTCTGTCTGGCCTGTCACATTCATACCTCTCAACCTCTAAGCATAAGAAATATGGACAAATCCAAAAATAATGGGGGGAAAAAGACCCAAATTCAGAGATAGTTATAAATATTGCTTTTATAAATTTAGAAGGTTGCAGAATAACAGGTTTTGTATTAATAAGTATTTTCAGAAGGTTATAAAGTGTGAAACTCAAATATATGTCATTATTTAGAGGCTACAACTTTCAATGATTTCACAGAAAACCAAAAACTTCATGAGGAAAAGACAAATTCTGAGGCAAAATTTGGACATTCTGTGAAAATCTAGACAGTTAAGAGGCATGCATTCATGTGCAGAAATGGTTGCTTCTCTGCTGTTCTTTAAACATCAGGTTTCAGCAAGTGCTGTCTTGACCTAAGGTTCCTGTTCATAAACAATATTGCTGATGCTGACTGTCATGTGCACTGTGCTTTGATATGCTGATGGTCTGTTATGAGCATTAATGGTTTATATAAAGGTCTCATAGCTTTAACTGATTTTTATAGGTTTGAATGAACACTTTTGAAATCACATTACTATATGGATGATGAGGAGCTGATTGCAAAGTGCTTTATCTCACTCAGCTTTGTAGACCTTTTAAAGTAACCTTTATGCCATTGCTACTTACAATCTGTTTTAGCAGACATGTCCTTACAAACTTTTTTCTGCATCCAAGGCAGATTAATTCATGCAAATAATATCTGACCATTTAAGATGGGCATCTTTGGCAACATGTAATAGAACACTAAGTCCATAAATGGCCTTGAAAAATGAATATGCATATGCAGCCATGATGGTGTACGTAATTTCCAGGAGTGCAAAGGTGCTTGTTGTGGTGCATTTTGAACCATCTGGCATCCTTAATTTGTTAATCAATTCTAAGCCACGACATAAAACTACAAGGCAAGGACTTCCTCTTAACCATTCAAAAATCTCTCTCATGTACTGTATCCATAGCTCTAACATGAAACTTGGGGGTGATTACTACTCTTGGACCTAAACAAAGTTGTAGCTATACAAAATCAATAGCTCCAGCAGACCATTAAGAAGGTGATCATGTAACTGGGTTGCATGAGTAGTATGTATATAAATACCTCTCAACCTCTTAGCACAAAAAATCTGGACAGAGCCAAATATTAGGAGGGAACAAAGCCCCAAAGATAGGGACAAATGTTAAATATTGCTTTTATAAACTTAGAAAGTTGTGAGAATAAAATGTCTTGTGTTACCATGCATTTTCTGAAGGATATGAAGTCTGAATCTCAAATGCCTGTCATTATCTAGTGAATTCAGTCCTCACTGATTTGCCACAAAAATCCAGAAAACCACAAATTTTATGAGGAGCAGACCAAAAACATGAGTAAAACGTCAGGACATTCTGTGAAAATCTGGGCAGTTGAGGGATATGTGTATATAAAGCCTACTTGTGTTTGATTAAGCTGTACACACCTAAAGAAGCATCATTGCAAAAGCTTGTATTATTTTCAGTATTTTGTGTTTTGTTTTAATAAAGTGATTTCTTATGTCATCCTTGGAGATGTCTGTTTTTTTGCTTTTGTGGTACATACAACAGACTTCCTTGTCATGTGCACAGGTGTTATTCCTAGATGTAAATGCAGCAGACAGCAAATCATTCTGTTTAGGCTATCCCTTTGAGATGTCATACCTTGTTTCTGCTTTCTTTCTTCCTGTCTGTCCCAAATCTTCTCCACCAGATTGTCTTTGCTCTCCTGCACCCATGCATGGGATAAAGCATTTAGGATTGCATGTGTACAGGGCAGTTCTGAAGTTAATTTTCTAATACCCATCCTTCATTTTTCGTTGGATTAAACTCAGAGTTGTGTGGGGCCTAACTAAACACCCAACTAAATATACCAACTCTGAGATCACACTATAGTTGGGAAAAGGGCAAAGTTCACCATGTCAGCCAACAGGTTACTTACCCTGGGAAGATCTTTGTTGCACCGGTCTTTCGCTGAAATGGGTTTTCGTTATTTTCATCTTGATGATGTGGTCTTCAATAATCTGAGGTTTCAATGATCTGAAGGGGACCCATAACAACATGGAGTGGAAAGGTTAATCTTAATCCACCTGACTTTGCAAAATATTCTTGAACTTAAATTACTTTATGGGTTAAGCCATAAAGATGTTATCCCACAGTTTTGAATGGAGTCAGAGATGCAATGTCAGTGCTAGAGAATAGTGGGTAGCACCTGTAGGAAGAGTAAAATGGTTTTATGGTTTTATGACTTCCAGGAGATCTGTGCAAAGCTCTATCTGTGCGTATGGTAACACACAGGTGATAAAATCCTGTCAGTTTCTAGTGTTGGTGATAACATGGGAACAGAGTCAGATGACCAGATGTGTATGATGTCATTCTGTAAGCCAAAAATAATATTTAGATATTAGTCAGAGTTTGCTCTCAGCATTCTGCCTTCTGTCTTAGATCTGACAACAAAAATCACTCACCCAAATAATCTTGCCTTGCTCTATTCAGTAAGTAGAAACAGTAATTCTCTAGATCAATTAGGAAAAGATAATGAGACTAGCTAAATACTGTTTTTCTATAACTGTGTGAAACTTTCCATTGGTATTATTTTTAATATTCCCTGTGTCTGAAACTCTGGTGTTTACTGTAAATAGATATGTAGTATTTTCTGGTTCTTGTATTATTTATTATTAAATATATTTAAACTTTTCATTGTGACTGAGACTTTTTAGAGAATATTTAAACTTTGAAAATATTTTCACATATCTATTTGGTGATAACTGTAGCCACTCCTAAAAACCTTGCTTTTTGTCAACATTACCATTTGTATTAATATTAAGTTCACTCTGTATAATTGGATATCATTTTAAGAGCCTTATAGTAACTGACTAGTGGCAGTGATAACTGCCTTGTAGTTTGGGCAGAAGGGGCCACAGCAGGTAATCTGTGCCACCCTTTCCCAGGTATTCATAGGTTCATAGGTAGGTACTAGGCTATCGGCCCAAGGGCCTATGTATGCCTAGCCAACAAGGTTCCCTGGCTTACGCCACCCAAGAAAGTTATTTTTCTGTACCATTGTCGAGCAGAGACACAGAAGTGATCCCTGGGGTGTATTTCCTATAGGTTCATATATACAGATATATCCATATACATATGTAATGTTTATCTACACACACACCCCATATATATTATATATATATATATATATATATATATATATATATATATATATATATATATATAAATATATACACATATACATAGACACACACACACACATATATACATACATACACACACACACACACACACACACACACACACACACACACACACACACACACACACACATATATATATATATATATATATATATATACATATATATATATACATACATACACACACAAGAAGTGAGAGAGAGAGAGACATATGAAAGCCATTCAGCACAGGAACATCAGACAAATTGGGATGGCAAGACTTAGAACGACTAAACACAAACATCCACATCACAGGGAAGAGCTATGGCTGTATAACAAGAAAAGGGTGCAAAGCATTACGATTTGGTTTTAAACTGCGGCTGAGCTGTAACATCTAAGTAGAAACAAGCCTGCAAAAGTTGAAAAAACACCACATGGTATCAACACTGCATAAAGACAAATATTCTCAGAGTTTCCCTAAACCTAAAGAGCAATCAGTTATGTAGAGTAGGCACCTTTGATGTATCTTAGCATCTAGAAGTGCAGAACATCTGAAATATGATGAATAAAAATGAATAGGTTCATAGGTAGGTACTAGGCTATTGGCCCTAGGGCCTATACAAGCCTAGCCAAAAATGTACCCTGGCTTTCGCCACCCAAGAAAATTATTTTCCTGTGCCTCTGCTGAGCAGAGCCACAGAAGTGATCCCTGGGGTGAATTTCCTATTTCCCATCCAATCATCAAGATTTTTCTTGAAGAGTGCTAATGAGGAGCTCTGTTTGACATAGATAGGTAGTCTGTTCCAGAGTATGGGAAGTCTCTGGGACAGGAATCTATCCCTCCAGCATGTTCTGTTTATTGTGGTGACAATGTTTAGGTCCCTAGAGCATGTAGCTCGGAGGGATTGAGATTTCTTTAAGTGGAGCATGTCCAACAGCTCTGGGTTTGGCATAGCTTTATATGTTAGGCAGAGATCGCCTCTGAGTAGGCGATATGCGACAGAGTAAAGCTGAAGCTTTTTAGACGGTCTGTGTAGGACATCTGTTTGAAGCCAGTAATCCTCTTTGTGAGATATTTCTGTGGCCTTTCCAGTTGTTGTAGATGTCTTGTGAGGTACATACCAAAATGGGCATTGTACTCTATAATGGGTCTAATGAGTGATGAGTAGAGGGGAACAATGACCTCTTTTTTTCTGGATGAGAAACCTTTTGTGATGAGGTGAGCCATGTAGAAGGATTTCCTGACCACTGTGGTGATGTGATTATCAAAGGAGAGACTACTATCCACCTGTGTCCTAAGGTCTCTTATCACATTTTTGGCATTAAGTAGACTACCAGCTATGTGGTAGTTCATGGGTACAGAGTTTTTACCAAAGGGGATGACAATACACTTTTTGGCATTGAGCTTCAGGCCATGGCTTTGACACCAGGTATCTGTCTCAGTGAGGCCTTTTTGTAGTATGTCCACATTGTTAGGAGTTTTGATTATGGCTCCTAGTTTGCAGTCATCTGCAAACTTTGTTAGCCAAAGACCTTCTGTGTTAGCCTGTACTTCAGAGAAGTAGATATCAAACAGGAGAGGACCCAGGACTGAACCCTGTGGTTCTCCACTTGTCACTGGTCTGAAGTCAGATTTGGAGTCTGCTACTTTCACAGTGTGGGTTCTGTCTGTGAGCCAGTTGGCAACCCATCTAGAGACATAGGGATTTATACCTAGTTTAGTGAGCTTATCTATAATTCCAGAGTGGGGGATGGTGTTGAAAGCCTTGGCGAGATCTAGATAAGCTGTGTGAACCACTTTACCCTCATCTATGGCTTTGGTGACTGCTTCAAAGAAGTCGATCAGGTTTAGGAGACATGATCTGCCTTTTACAAATCCGAACTGGGTAGGGTCCAGAGTTTGGAGATTACCAATGTCTTTGTTTATGAGTTCCATGATGATACGTTCCATAGCCTCGCAGACCAGGCTCCTCAGGCTAATGGGGCAGTAGTTCCCGGGGTCCATCATGGCTCCCCCTTTGTGGAGTGGGATAACCGTCATGGTGCACCATTCAGTGGGCACAAAGCCTGAGGTGAGGCTATGATTGAACATGGTACTTAAGTAGGGTGCCAGTTCATTCTGTAGTTCATATAGAAAGCAGCCTGGGATGTTGTCAGGTCCCATGGATGCTGTGTTCTTGGCTTTGGAGACTGTGTTTTTTTACCTGTGCAGTCATGATTACAGGAACTTTGCATTCTTCGGGTATAGAGATGGGCCCTCTAGGGGGTCTGCCAGGATGTTGGCAGTATCAGTTGGTTCTGTATATTTAGTGCCATTGTGCTGTAACTCAGAGCAGATCTGAGTGTTGTCACTGAGAGTCTTGACATAGCTATAGAATGCTTTGTGGTTGTCTTTAGAGTCAGTGGCAATTTTGTTTTCGTAACTAGCTTTGGAGGATTTTATGAGTAATCTCAGCTTCTTACTGAGGTTGACCAGGGAGTTCCTCCAATCATGGGATTTTACTCTTTTTTGCAACAGTTTCTTCTGTTGTAGAGTTTGTTTATGGCAGAGGACCACCAGATTGACTTCCTTTGTGTGTGTGTGTGTGTGTGTGTGTGTGTGTGTGTGTGTGTGTGTGTGTGTGTGTGTGTGTGTGTGTGTGTGTGTGTGTGTGTGTGTGTGTCAGCTACTTTGGGTAGGGACACGAAGCACTGCTTTCACAGATAGGGTGCTAGAGTACCTGGCTTGGGCACTCGGCTAAGAACTTAACCCTACAGCTGTATCAGTGGGGAATCTTATTGGGGAACTGGAGTGAGACAG
Source organism: Protopterus annectens (assembly GCF_019279795.1). Lineage (NCBI taxonomy): Eukaryota > Metazoa > Chordata > Ceratodontiformes > Protopteridae > Protopterus > Protopterus annectens. The sequence continues at coordinate 321,748,772 of NC_056745.1, read as the reverse complement.
ACAGAGAAATCCAGACCCTGGACTGAGTGTGTTTCCTGTGTGTTCTTAAGGGAAATTGTGCATGATGCAGAGAGGTCTTTCTCTGGAAATACTGAGTGTATCCATTTGTATCCTCTCCAGTGTCAGTGGTGAGGATTCAGGCTCCTTGATTACTGGCCCAGAGTGGGGACATCACAGGTCTAATGCCTGTAATTAATTTCACATATTGGAGGTCTTGTGATATGGAGAGCCCCCTGGGCCATTAGGAAGGATGGTGCTTTACTATTCCAGAGAATGGGGACTGCAATAAAAAGGAGGGGCAAAGCCTAGTCTGATGCTGTACAGACTGTATTGGATGCTGACTCTAAGGTATATTCCCTCCTGCAGATGAGCACATAGTGAGCTGGCAAACTATTCAGTTATGGTATGAAAGTCTGAAGGCTTGGTAATCTCCATCTGCATGATTTGCTTTGTGGGTACAAAATAAATGATCAATTATCTAGAGTTATGTCTCTCACACACACTCACTCGCGCACACACACACACACACACACACACACACACACACACACACACACACACACACACACACACACACACACACTGCCTATTTTACAGTATCATAAATATATCACAAGGATATGCTGCAGACATTTTGTCATGCCAGTCCTACACAACTATATCATTACTGGGAGTTAGCCGGTGCATCTGGATGCATGGGGCATTTATCTGCCCACTGCACATATGGCTTTCCTGTATATCCATATCATAACTGACATTATCAGAAACTATTTCCATATTCTTGTGTGTGTCTCTGTCACACTTCATTAACTGTAGCTCATAAAAAATCAGCACATACTCCATTTGCTTTTCTGATTTTCAAAAAACATGGTTTTGGAAAGGCGTACATTGCTTTAGGAAAGTAAACATTTCTGCCAAGATTCAGTTTCCAGACTATTCCCATTATTGCTATCACCTGTCTTGGTTTATCTAGTAATGTTAGTCCCTGTTTCCCTTAACAAACAACTGCTTTCTCTTAAATGTGCCATGTGTTCTCACTGCTTGCAATTCTCAGTCCCTTTGTTAGCTCTTAGAAATCACTATATTACTCATGCATGTTTGGTATTTTAATATGACAACCATACAGATGTATGGCTGCATTGGGAGGTTGATTCTGAAGCATCTCCCATGGAAGATTATAAAACATGTTCCTAGTTAGACAAGACATTCATATACTACTGCATCTGTGTTTACTGCACCATAATTTAAATAGAACATATTGACTTGAATTAAAATGATCAAAAATCCCTTCATTAGCAGCAGTATTTTCTACCTACCTGAAATAAAAAGTATGCTTCAGGGACCAAATGTATTAAAGGACACACAGATATCACTGAATGCCATGTTTCTGTCATTTTTGTCTGAAAGACATGTCTCAAAAGTGTGAGGCTGGTTTTATCAACCAAGTAGAAAGAAGAAAGTGTCCACTGAAATATCTTCCTTTTTAAGGATGTAAAAAACACCATTCCATCCATGGCAATGTCACTATATCAGTGGAAGAACACCAGTGGTACATGGACGGCCCCATGTTTACATGGATTTGATTTTTAGAGGTGATTAATAGATATTTATGATAAAGAAAATGGAATGAAAGTGGTGACTAAAATGGTACTAAATACTAACCCCAAACCACAAATCTCCAGTATAAACCAATGTCTGTAAATATGCTTCTTTGCAACTGCAGTAAGTTTGTTTTTCTTGGTATTTTATGAATACAACAGTAACATATTATAATTGTCATAACTATGCACTTATAAGAAAATAAAAAGTTTAAAACAACTGATCTAAAGTCAATTATTTTGAATGACGTGTAGTCTGAAACATTCTGACTAAATGTTTTCTATGAGGGACAAAATCGTCTGTACTCTTCATGCAGGGATCTACATACACCTTACTTAATATAATTAACTCTGAGGTTAGAGCACCTTGTGAAAAGGCAGATTCATCTAGACAGTGATATAACTTGATGAATGTGCAGAGTTAGCCAGCTAGCAATCATGCAATTAAATAATTTCCAAGGTAAACAAAAAAAAAAAAAAAAATTTCTGTTTGTCTCATCTCTAGTTCACAGTTATATTTTTCATTGCTTTGCGCCACATTCTGTTTAACTTCATCCAGCCTTCTAAATCATACTTAGACCTGTTCCACTGCACAGTCCATTGTATTTTACGGATATGTGCTACTAGAGTCCATTTCTAAATCTCGGAGACCATAATACAGACATTCACATTCTCAAGACGAGAATATCCACAATCCATAATCACGAATGGCTCAAATCTCCCTGGGCAAGTAAACACTTGTCCAACACGAAACACAAACACACCAGCCAATAAAACAACCACCTAGGAGGGGGGGGGGCTATACCCTCCACACCTCCTAACTATATATATATATATGTATATATATATATATATATATATATATATATATATATATATACACACACACACACACACACACACACACACACACACACACACACACACACACACACACACACACACACCAACTCTAGGATTGCAATACAGTGAGGAAAATGGGCATATTTCTACATGCTGGGCAAGTGTTTACTTGCCCTGGGAAACTTGAGCCATTCGTGATTACATGCTGTCGGTATTCTCATTTCAAGAATGTGAACATCGGTATTATGGGCTCCGAGATTTAGAAGTGGACATGTGCTACTAACACAGTATGATATGTACACTAGACAATTATTAGCCTATATTGTTCTTCTTCTTTGTTTGAAACTTTTAGTGGCACTCATTGACAAATCCTCGTGTCTATGAGGCCACAGTGGAACAGATTTAGGTGTATCAGCATAAGGGACAAAATAATGAACAAATCCAAGAGAAAGATGATAACAGACACTGAAGGACAGATCAAGAGTATGGAGTGAGTGCTTATAAAAGTGTATGAATTCTCTTAACAAAACACTGATTTTCACTTTTGTTAATAATTAATGCTTCTTTATGCCAAGAAAAGACTATAAGAGAAAGACTTTTGCTTTTCTGTGAGGTTTTTATTTTAAAATTAAAAATGTGTCTGGCATAATCTGTTCATTTCTGAGAAATATGAAGAAATAAAATGGTCAGAGATGATCAGACTTAAAACTGCTCCTCAACAATTCATACACCACCCTCACCATAAAGACCCCACCCTCACCTTTCCCAATGAGGTACATTTCCCCAAAAAGGGAAAAACACATCAACAACCCAGAAAAGTAGTCAGTCTACTGAGATAAGGAGTGTGTGAAATGGGTAAGGACCATGACCTGCCTCAAGGGTGGCAGCAGGGGGCAGCCCTGGTGTTTCATTTGCTGGCTGGAAGGAAAACAACATTACCAATCACACAAAAAAATATATATATTTTCTTACATGGGGTTGGGGAATTAGCATTATAGTTAAGGTGTTTACCTTAACAGACACAAGTTACAAGATTTGATTCTCACCTTTGAAAGAGACTGGCTAGGCCTTCAAGGGCAGCTAGTCTACTACTCAGCTATGACCCTACAGCCAGACACTATCCCCAGAACAATGATTCATCAACTACATATTCAATTTGTGAAAATGGGGGTGGTTTCGCAACTGACATGGAAGTTGCAACAGCTTTAAATATAGCATTCAATAATGTTCATCAGTCTGTTTCAAATAAAGATGTTAATTATGAGGTTATTTTACCTAGTAGTAACATACCACAATACTTAAGCCCCGGGATTCATGAAGCTCGGCGCAAGGACGGCGTTAGCCTTGCGCCGACCGTGCGGCGTAGAGATGGCGCAGCAGCACCACATGCATATTAATGAAGGCGTGCTGCCGTAATGGCCACGTGCATAGGAAATGTGTACGAGTGCAGGGGGCGTGTCCAAGCGCTGCACGGAGGCGTGATCATGTCGGCTGCATACGCGCAACCTAAAATGCTGACTAGTACATCCTGCCTCCAATAGTAATCACTCCTGTCAGTGTCCGTGGATACTGAAATGTATGCAAAACACACAAGACAACTTGCGAACACCACAATAAGAAGTAAACACAAAGGCACGTAGCTGAATATTGAGTCCCCGTCCCTCGAACAAAGATATTTAAAACCCCGTGCCCGTATTCCATTGTAGTGTCACTAGTAATACCAAGTAGAAGCAAAACACATCGTGTTAGCGTGCCGTCAATTTCCAAGCCTAGCCCAATGGTATGGGTTACCACCTGTCCCACATTGTGAGGGACAGTCCCCCTCTAGGCAGGTATGTCCATGCTAAATTCATAATAAATGTGAAATGTCCTGCGATAGTAGGACATAATTATGTCCCATATGTTATGAAATAGTCCCATACAGTACACATGTCTGTATATAAAATACCTATATGTTACAAGAAACAGAATAAGCAAGTAAGCAAAACAGAATAAGCAACTACACCGCCACAACAATAAAAGCTTATATGTAGACATGAAACTGAAGTACTATCCTTTGTAATGACCGTGGGTATGTGTTGGCCTGTAAACTCAGATGTGTGCCACGAAAATGTCCCATCCAGGTCATATGAAAAGGTGGCAACCCTACCAATGGTCTGAGCATTCACCCAATATCTGCCCATTCGTGGTCCAAGATGTCCTTGCCAGGACGGCCCATAGATAAACGGGTATTACCTGGGTCTACCTACCATGTCATCAAAGATAAGTATTTGCGAGTACCTATGTGCATGACGTACAGCATGTGGTTGATCTGAAATGTTAGTGTAGACTTCACAACCATATTGGTCCCAGAGATGTGTAGTGTACGCAATGTGTTCTGTTGACTGTGCCATGGGCTATTAACTAGAGAAGGGATGAATGTTGATTGTGTAATACGGGAGTGGGGGGTGATGGGTAATGTAATATACCGCCAATGAGACACTGGGTTGGATGCACAATAGGTGAACTGGAGGTCTATGAGGGAGCGGTGTGTGAATCAGGAAGATAACCAAAGGACAAATATACACATCCACAATACAATCCCACAAACATGTGAACATTAAAATGTGCAATACACATGTACAAAACCGTTACTGGCACATACCCACATAATGGTCTGGCCTGAACTGAGCCATCCAACCCCAACAGACCTGGATACATAATTGAATACCCATCATCCCCTTTACAGCACACCCCCCCCCCTTCCTGAATGTCCACCAAAACCAGCCATACTCGGGCTGCTAGATAGGCGCGGCCATATCTACACATAGTGACCCCCTACCCATATCTAGTAGGCAGTCTCACCCCTGGCATTCTCAGGATTGCAAACTATGTATCCCTTGCATGTATAACCCTACCTTACAGCCATAAAGCAAAGATGGTCATCGTTCCCCACAGTTTTTGGATATCTCTCATGGGATATGTATCTGTTCTAAACATTAGACTTGGTGTCGTGACACAATGTCCAGTCCTGTATACATCTGGACACAAGTTGTATGAGCAGTAGCTGTCCACAAGACTGCTCAGCCTCCAGCCAGTCCTGCAGAACCTACGACCTGGGATTAAACACCTGACCATGATGCACGTCTCCCCACATGCATTATCGGGACTATATACCTTACACATTTGCATAGTGACAGTGATAGGGTGCTTAAGGCACTGTAAAGCAGACATATGTAGGGCTACCACCTGCCTCACCTTGTGAGGGACAGTCCCTTTTTTGTTAGTTGTGTCCACACCAAAATATAATACAATAGCAAATGTCCTGTAATAGTAGGAAATATGTCCCATATATCATGTAACAGTTACATAAAACAGTTATTTATGTAAAATACTCAAAGTTACAAGAAACAGGTGAAGCAAACAAACTGCTACAAGAATAAGTGTTCATTTAGGGAAATATGTCAAGTTCTAACCTTTGTATTGACCGTGTGTATGTGTCGGCCTGTAAAGTCTGATGTGTGTCCTGAAAATGCTCTGCTTTGGCCATATGAAAAGGTGGCAACCTGAGACATAAGCGGGTATGTAAGCGTGTATGCACGACGGTAGGTGGCAGTCATTCAATGGTATGGGAAATGTAAACGAGCATGTAGGTGTATATGCATATGTATATACAGACCGATATATATATATATATATATATATATATATATATATATACACACACACACACACACACACACACACACACACACACACACACACACACAAGAATGAACAAGGTCACAATATAGGAAATCCCCGTAATAGTGCTGTTATATATCAGGATGGCCATCGGAGAGCACACCTCTGCATCCCCAACCACAGGTAAAAACGCTAAAAGTGGAACTAACAATCTCCCCTTGCTAAGTCTGACTTTCAACTAGGTACAGGGCAGTCCTGGTCTCCAGTCGAACAAACCTAAACCTGGAAGACCATATAAACACCCTGACAATCGAACACATGTATGTGCCAGGACTATAGGCTGTAGAGGTCTGAATATCCTCAGACTGAGTCAACATGCGGCACGAGTCCAGAGCAGTAGGGAATAGGGAATGAAGTATGTGTAGTAGTGCATTTTCCCAACAGGTAAATGGATGCCTGCTGTGTAAGTGAAGTGATGAGGCGTGTGTTCGGGTAACTATGCACCATGGGTATACATATAAATGAGGCAGAACACCAATAATGTAGTGGATAGAGCATCTGCCTAACGAAAAGGCATTCACGGTTCAAGGTCGACAATAGCACATATCATTTTCCTTGTGGAATTAAAGTTGCTCTGCTGTAAAGCCGACGTTTAAACATGTAAAGGTGAACGTGTGTATTGCATGGGACTATTAACCAGTTCCTTTCAATCAAAGTGGTATTGTCATAATGTATAGGCACAAATAAGCATAAATAAGCAACAGTAAACATATGCAATGCACAGTAGGCATAGGCGAGTGCGCCTGCGTGGGTGTAAGCGGCTCCCAGCATAGGAAATGTATGTTTGTATGTACAGATGTAATATATATACAGATATATATATATATGTACACACACACACACACACACACACACACACACACACACACACACACACACACACAGACACACACACAGACACACACACACACACACACACACACACACACACACACACACACACACACACACAAACACACACACACATATGTGTATGTAGATATATATCTACATACATGAGAAATATATATATATATATATGAAGAATGGACATTGTAACAGTAAAGCATACACAAGGGATGTGAAGGAAATCAAGAGCA
>NC_056745.1:321726529-321736529 GCF_019279795.1 Protopterus annectens | reverse complement strand
CACCTTTCCAAATGGCCAGAGTGGGACATATTCTGTAGAAATGTCATACATTCCAAGACTAAACATACCTACAGCTATGCATAGTACAGGATTACACTTATTTGCACAAATAAAAGCTTAATCTAGTTGCATTTGAATTGCTTATGCTACTTCACATAACATATAGAAGTGCATATATAAAATAACTGTTGTATGCAATCATTAATGAAATGTAGAATATAATAATGTCCTGTAATCTGGACATGTGCTATGTCTTGATTATTTTTGCACTGTCCCTCGCAAAGTGGGACAGGTGGTAACCCTAAAGTCCTACCCTGGCCAATTGTGAAGGTGGCAAACCTATAATAGGTATGCGGTAGCATGACCCGTCTGACGGATGTGGCTACCACAACCCAACTACTCATTTGTAATGCAGGGTCTCAGTTCCCATGTATCAACCAGATGGGAGCAGAGTGTATGCGGAACACACAAATATGATTAATTCACTGGACAGGCCACTGATTCCATACAGTGGAACGCCATGCTGTCGCCTAATGGACAGCCATTCCCGATACTGTAGTCATGTAGTGATGTGATAGGCATTACAAGGTGGGAGCAGATTGTAAGAGGAACACACAATTACGAATGATTTACCGGACAGGCCGCTGATTCCATACATTCGACCGCCATGCTGTCACCTAATGGGCAGCCATTCCCAATACTGTAGTCAGGAGTGGCCTTAGGTCAACTGGTGCCCTAGGCAGAGGGCACAACAGCACCCCCCACGACACCACCCAGTGCCCCCATCCTGGTCTACCTACACCAAATAAATACTGGTAAAGTGCACCCACTAAAGCGGTGCTTAGGTGGCCGCTTAGTTGGCCTATGCCTAAGGCCAGCTATGACTGTAGTCATGTAGTCCAATGTGATAGGCATCACAAGGTATGCCTAAGAGGAACACACAAATATGAATGAATCTCCGGACAGGCCGCTGATTCCGTACAGACAAATGCCATGCTGTCACCTAATAGGCAGCCATTTCTGATACTGTATTCATGTATTCTGATGTAATAGGCATCACAAGGTGGGAGCACATTGTATGAGGTACACACAAATATGACTGTGTCACTGGACAGGCCGCAGATCCCGTACAGCCAAACGCAATGCCGTCGCTTAATGGGTGGCCAATCCCGATACTGGAGTCATGTAGTACGATGTAATAGGCATCACAAGGTAATATTGTGGTCCTCGCTCACACCCGGGGGTGTGAGTGACAGATGCAAGCACCAATGCCAGTGCATTAGTAAGTGCGGGAACAAGCAGGTGTAAGCATGTTTGGCTACCAGCATGCGATTATTGCATTGGTTAAGCAATGTAGATGCTAATCGAGCATAAGAGGCTGTAACCTGAGGATATCATACAGCGCAGTCATTCAACAGTATAGGAATGTATCCCATCATGTAGAAGTACATGTGAATGTTTATGTCCAGCATATAGGTACATACATATATAGAGGTGTATCAGGGACATGCCATGTGGCAACAAAGCATTACAAATGAATGAAACGGGAAACACCAGTGACACCTGTATTATGTAGTGGTGTTGCTCTATGTGATGACAAGACTCCCTCAGACAGACAATAATTGCACATTGGCCGTACACATCACTCTGTGCATGTAATGTACATTAACACAACAGTACCTGTCTAATCATTATGTGTGAACAGTACTCCTGCAATGTGCAACATCATCATTATGATAAAGGTAAATTGGGTAACCATAGTGGGACCAGTAGTGTTTTGTGTACAATGAGGTCATCCTTCTCACATGTACCTGAACCATGTAAGAGTGATCTGCATACCAGGACCGTGCGCCTGAGGGACAGTGGTGAGGATAACAGTAGTAAGTTATGATGCATATTACAAGGGTTTCATGTGTCCAGTGTGCACATGTGTGTAATGGACAGTTATGTATAGTGCAGATGGTGCCCTAGGAGCCAAATGGCCTTATGTGTCCATAGGTGAGGGTCAGATGTTGGGGAAGGAGTGTAGGTATGGCTGTGGAGGATAGATAGAAGCACAGAAATGACAGCATACAGGGCTGGTATATGACACATGTGGGGAGAGATACACCCTGGATGGGGATGGGTCTTCGGCATTCAAAAGCCCATGGGAATAGTGGGACGGAGGTCTCCAGCCATGGGCAACTGCCACTGCACTTACTCAGCTGCAAAGGAGGCAGTGCTGGGGGCTGTCCAGGACAGGCAGCATTGCCCTGTAAATGTGACACTCCACCCTTGAACTGGCGTATCTGGCTTCGTAACCCCTTAGGGAGCCACCTACGAAACATGTCAGGGACCGCACGACAGCAGATATGTACTTGTCTGGTCCCACTCCCAAGGGGGACATGCTCCATCCTCAGTGGTGGAGCCACCAGAAGGTGGTGCATAGCCAACAGAGGTTGATGCTAATGGCTGGGCCCCAGATGTGCTAGTGCCCGGTGCCATGGTCAACTGAAGTGGGACAGGAGGATCTGTCGGGACCTACCAACCCATTCGGCCTATGGTGTTGCATTTTAAACCCACATATGGCTTAGTGATAGACAACAGCATACAGGATTACCTACGACAGTATGCATTGATATCACCAGCAGCCCAACAGATTGTATACATTTGCAGAGGGAGCACAACCCATGCATATAGACCACATGACAACTGTACAATGTGTAGTAGATGTGTGACCGCAGCTATGAACAGTTGCCCATCATTGGCTTGTCACTGGGAATCCCACACAGTGTCAGTCATACCACTGTCTCATGTGACACATGTCCAGTCAGGGATGCAATAGCAGTAACACATCCCTATCATCATGTACTGTCTGCAATCCCCACACCATGCTTCTGCTGTGCAGAGAAGTGTGTTCAGTGTGTAACACAGGAAACAAATGGCTGTACACACTGACTTGTTCACAGATGGCCCTACAGATGGGATTCCATCATGAACAGAGTACTGTCATGTCTGTATTTTAACATGCAGAATAGCCATTACCACACACATGTTAAACAGGCAGTAGTCTCAATGCAGCATAGCTACACTTACATGCTGTAGTTGTGTGGTACATCACCCTCCTGTCATTAGGCTATTTCCCCTGTTGAAAATGATTGAGGTGCATCCAGATATCATCTGTGATGCTGTGTCAGAACACCACATCCAGGTACCACTCACAGCGACTGTCATGGCCAGATAATAACATCTTTCCCTAGATAGTGTACTGTGTTTATCATGTGGATGGCTATGGAAACACCGTCACAGCTGTACCACATGCAATCAGCTAGAAGAGGGCTGCAATAGGTGCAGAGGCCATCACCTGACTATTTCCATCTGTTACAATACAGATGCTGCTGCTGTGCAGGTGTACACCTTCACATCCACCAGAGAGTGTGTGTGTGGGACAGGCAGTGTACACCAGGGAAGGGCTTGGAGACTTCACCATAATCTGCCACACGCTGAATAGTACAGGGTCAAACCCCCTGACTACTCATTACTATTACATGTGCATGACGTTACTTCATGTGCCACAGAGGCGGCATGTTGCAGTGCTGTAAGAACATGTGTGTAGGTGAGTGAGTGCCATCTGCAACAGATATAGTAGACATACAGTAGGTGTGTCACATGTCAGTCCACGTGAACGGATGCCATTGTCACCACAACCACACTCTAATGGACACGCATTGACACCTTTGCCAGGGCGGCATATACACAATGTAACTACTTAGTTTGCCACACCGCAGTAATGCATAGGACCACATGCACCACAGGGGATATCTGGAGGTTCAATGAGCTAGGACATGTGAAAGTGCTTGACAACTGTTGGTATGCCAAGGAGGTTTATACTGGGAGTGACTGTGGTTGGGAGCATCACAACTCACATGCAAACATAGGATGCCAGTACTGTCATGCAGGTATGCATTGCTCCATAGGTGTGTAGTGTTTGGCTGTGCAATATGGCTGCACAAGGCTGGGTGAGGGGTAACCCTTGCCATTGCGTCACTCAACAATGGTGTGCAGTGCAGGGGTGTAGTGTCTGCAATGTCCCACACAGATGGGTACTGCAATATCTGGCCTGACATCCTGGTTACCAATGTGTAGGGCCATAGCTTTGCAATGCATGCCATGTCTGTGTTTGATAGTCCTTCACATGGACATTGCCTGGGATGTGCATGTCCCACAATACTGTACAGTGACATGTACAGGTGTACCTGGTTTGGCAGCCACATGTAGTGTACACAGCCTGTTATACCCCGATATGCCAATACTGGCCTGGTGTGGCAAAACCTGCTTACAGTGAGCAGGTCGGCCCTGCACCTGCATGTATAGAATGGACAGGTATTCCGTGGTGTCAGTGGCATGGGTCCATACAGGGCACATGTGTACAGCATTGTCTGGCCTTAGTGGATCACATATGATGGCACCACATATGTTGCAGCCATTCAGTGTGGAACATAGTGAAGGCGCAATGTCCGCATAGATGTGCCAATTGTACCACTGTACAGGGTGCCATGTCCTCTGCAGGCTACTGCAGTCACACCATGCCTACTATCTGTCCTCATTGTGCATGTTACTAGCAACATAGTGGGATATCCTAGGCAAGGTTGTATGTGCATGGCACATGGGTGCGGGACATATACCAGGTACTAGTAGGGCTGCATACTTAGTTCACCAGCCATTTTGCCAGATGTATGGGTATGGCTTGCCAACACAGTGCCATGGCTGACTGACAGCTGTACTCCTCATGAGGTGGCCAATGTGTCATAAGATGGATACTATATAGGAAAATTACAAAACTCACTCCCAAACATGTCCAATGGTAAGACAATCACGGCCACCTCTACACAGGCTCTGACAGACAAACACACACTTGCCATGACCTATATACAAACCCCTACCATATCACATTGCAGCAACACACATTTAGGGCATGCGCTACAATGAATACTACAAATCACTGTATTTGTCTCATGCAAGCAGACACACACACACACACACACACACACACACACACACACACACACGGCAAGTGTGGGACTAAAACACCGACCCAACTACTTTATTACACTACAGCATTACACAGTTACAGAACACGCTACCAAGATTACTGGGACACAGCTCTCCCAGAGGTGTATTTGTAGATGGGTGACATCATCGGCCTTGCTAACGGTGGGTATAAGAAATGTATGGAGTGTGAAAAGTATAAATGTATTACTCAGTCCTCAGGAAAACGGGAAGACACACATACACAGCAAGTGTGGGACTAGAACACTGACCTAACTATTTTATTACACTACAGCATTACGCAGTTACAGAATGCACTACCAAGATTACTGGGACACAGCACTCCCAGAGGTGTATTTGTAGATGGGTGACATCATCAGCCTTGCTAATGGTGGGTATAAGAAATGTCTGGCATGTGAGCAGTATAAAGGTATTAATCAGTCCTCAGGCAAATGGAGAGACACATACACACGGCAAGTGTGGGACTAGAACATCGACCTAACTACTTTATTACACTACAGCTATACGCAGTTACAAAATGACCTACAGAGATTACTGAGACACAGCACTCCCAGATATGCAGTTACAGAACTCACTACCGAAATTACTGAGACACAGCACTCCCAGAGGTGTATTTGTGGATGGGTGACATCATCGGCCTTGCTAACGGTGGGTATAAGAAATGTATGGAGTGTGAGCAGTATAAAGGTATTAGTCCTCAGGGAGACACACATACACATGGCAAGTGTGGGACTAGAACACCGACCTAACTACTTTATTACACTACAGAATTACGCAGTTACAGAATGCACTACCGAGGATACTGGGACACATCACTCCCAGAGGTGTATTTGTAGATGGGTGACATCATCGGCCTTACTAACAGTGGGTATAAGAAATGTATGGAGTGTGAGCAGTATAAAGTTATTACTCAGCTCTCAGGCAAACGGGGAGACACATACACACACATGGCAAGTGTGGGACTAGAATACTTACCTAACTACTTTATTACACTACAGCTATACGCAGTTACAGAACGTGCTACCGAGATTATTGGGACACAGCACTCCCAGAGGTGTATTTGTGGATGGGTGACATCATCGGCCTTGCTAACAGTGGGTATAAGAAATGTATGGAGTGTGAGAAGTATAAAGGTATTACTCAGTCCTCAGGCAAACAGGGAGACACACATACACACACATGGCAAGTGTGGGACTAGAACACCAACCTAACTACTTCATTACACTACAGCATTATGCGGTTACAGAACACGCTACCAAGATTACTGGGACACAGCACTCCCAGAGGTGAATTTGTGGATGGGTGACATCATCGGCCTTGCTAACGGTAGGTATAAGAAATGTATGGAGGGTGAGCAGTATAAAGGTATTACTCAGTCCTCAGGCAAATGGGGTGATACACATACGGCATGTGTGGGACTAGAACACCGACCTAACTACTTTATTACACTACAGCATTACGTGGTTACAGAACACGCTACCGAGATTACTGGGACAGAGCCCTCCCAGAGGTGTATTTGTAGATGGGTGACATCATCAGCCTTGCTAACAGTGGGTATAAGAAATGTATGGAGTGTGGCCAGTCTAAAAGCAATTTAGAGTCCACCGGCAAAAGGGGACAGACATACACACACACGCCAGTGTCGGGTACGGAACACCTGCCTATTTACAGATTACTATTACAATACTACATATATACGAATCGTGCCACACAGACTACACAAGGCTGTCATTATGACTGTCTGGGAATGCGGACATCTACAGGGATGCTGGCAGTTAAGATGTACATACCTGTGAACCTGTATATTTAAAGTATGACTCCATCCTGACCTGGAGTATGCCCATCTGTGGAATGGACGACTACTACCACTATACAGGGTTACAATGGTCATGCCCATACACAAGGTGTCACTGGGCATGCTCACACAGTAGCACAGGGCTGATCGGAATGCATTGTGTCCATCTACACAAGGATATACTGGGCATGCTCATACACTTAATAGCACCAGGCTGTTTGGAATGCACTATGGTCCATCTACACAAGGATATATTGGGCATGCTCATACACTTAGTAGCACAGGGCTGTTCGGAATGCACTATGTGTCCATCTACACAAGGATATACTGGGCATGCTCATACACTTAGTAGCACAGGGGGCATGCTCACACACTTAGTAGCACAGGGCTGGTCGGAATGCACTACTATGTGTCCATCTACACAAGGATATACTGGGCATGCTCATACTCCTAGTAGCACAGGGCTGACTGGGATGCACTGTGATGCTAAACACGGAGGGCCACAGTGGCCATGCTATTACAGGTAGATGTAAAGAACACATTGTAATGGGCTCTGGTGTTGGTAGTTGTCATTGTTTGCGGGAATGCTGCTCTACATATATTTGATGCCGGTCTTTTACAAATCAGCTGTCATTCTGGGATGTCATGGCTGACAGTAGGAAGACCTTTGTCACATATCACATGCATCCATGATACAAGGGAGTGTGGATATTACCCAAGTCACATCCGCCCACACAGTGCCATTCCAAGGCAAATGTCCTAAACACAGGTTAACTCCCATACACCTACCAGGACAACTGCATTGTTTTCTTATGCTAACCAGTGCTAGATGTGTAGCATCCATATTCACAGCTAGCCACTGTAGATCCAACAGTGGGGAGTACTGACACCTGTGCAGTGAGGAACACCTGGCTGATGTCTCTGTAGTGCACAATAGCACTACCACCATATACCTCAGAACCTAGCACTACCACCATATACCTCAGAACCAGACATGTGGGCCATAACACAGGTACGGACCACTCCAGGTGGTGTACCCACATACATAAAGGCCACTCACATGTACTGACTGGTGTCCCCACGAAAGGCATCACAGATAAGCCATGTGCAGGACACAGTGTCACAATGCTGCATTCTAGGATGTAAACTGCAAACACCACCATGCCCTCAGACCACCACCACGCAACCATACATGTTGTATGACAGACGAGTATGCCACCATGTGACCCTTGACCTGTGTACTGTACTAAGCTCTACATCAACTGTAGACAGTGCACATGTACTGACACAGTTGCATCATGTGTTATGCAATGCAATGATACCACTGTCTGTGACCAGGTCAGCTGTACACATACCAAGGGCCCTCAGTACTGTCCACCACTAGCAGATATCTGTTGCTGTACACTAGTACACACCCTCATGTATGGATATGACATACATGTACCTGCCCTGGGTATGTAAATGCCACACACGCAACATACCTGTAAATAGCATAGCTGTTGTAGTCCTTTGTGCAAACAGGTGACTACAGCCATTACACACATGCACATGGAATGTAGGTCCATGGCTGCTGAATGCTAACAGTACATAAGGTGTGATATCAATGTTGACAGAGCTAACATCCCCTCTGTACTGGTCACCCATCATATCATACAACAGTCCATGTGTCATGTATGTTATTACACATATCCACCAATTGCAATGCCTACAAACATGACCAAATGTCAGGATTGTAGGGCCTACACACCTGTACATGTAGTGTTGTGCGGTCAGATAACATGTGTGTGCAGTTGCTGATGTATGCAGGTGGTGTGTATCCCAGTACATCATGCAGCTGCAATGCAGCCTCAGCATTGCCAACTGTATATGGTGATATGCTGAATGTACAGAAAGATGTACCACCGGTATGGACAGATGTGTTGAAATAACTAAGTGGCAGGGCATCTTTGCAGATGGATGTTTGCTGTGGACAGCTCACAGGTGTGCCACAAGTGATCCTACAATACCCTGTGTAACTGGTAAGCAATGGCTTTGTTAATTGAAGGACATAACACACAACTTAGACAGCGGTCAGGGTGATAGCGAAGGTAAATCACTTGACACCTGTTAATAGATATGACGTCCCTAGTGCATATATCAGCACTGTTGTCACAGGAAGTGTCAGTACAGTTTGTAACTCATGCAATACTGCTGTATGTCTGACAAAAATAAAATGAGCTAGGCAGGTCTGAGATTCACAGTACTGGCATGTGTGGTTGCATGTGTGTCCATATTTGTCACGTATTGTGGGGAATACATCTCAGTTGTTATTCACTCTCCTGTACACTAGTGTACACATCTGTACAGACTGCAATGGATAAAGCAGGACATGGGCAGGGGCGTGTATCTCACACATGTGAGGTATCTGTATGTGCATGACAGGTGTATTAATTACTGAATGCCACAATGCATGTATGTAGGGCTGACTGGTCCCTGGGGTGAGGATGTATATTACCATAATGAACTGACAGGACCCCTCCCACCATCCAGGCGATGCATTCAACTATCCATGTTGATGTCCCTGATCTTAGGCCGTACTGACTACCTGTACATGTGCATTCTCTGTGGCGCGTCATGTAGGTGCACAGTACTGTAATGATGATTTGCACATAGGCAGGGGTCCTCATCCCACCAGTAGCAACTGTGTGTGAGTGTGTGTTACTGTGTCGGTGAAGCTGTGTGTGTGTGTGTGTGTGTGCGTGTGTGTGTGTGTGTGTGTGTGTGTGTGTGTGTGTGTGTGTTACAGTGTCACTGAATACATGTGTGGCAATACCTGAGTGTGTGGGTGCAGTTGTGTGTTGGCATCCTGTCATGGGAATGTGTATTACTGATTCCCATTTAGGCATCACACTTCCCACTGGCCTCTACCCTTGTAATCAGCTAGATCACTCTCTTACCTCAACACTCCATGTAATGGTACCTGTGATGTCACCCTTTATGGATGTCACGTCTGCAGCCGCAGTAGCTTAATACACAGCTATCATGCTCTTGGAACAGTAGACGTGTTTGTAACGTGGGACATTCTCACTGGTATGTGGCAGCTACACAGTGCATGCTGGTATATTTATACATACCTGTGAGTAGTCCACATTGACATATGAGACACTTAACTGCAAA